>NW_026848266.1:0-134213 GCF_030867565.1 Colletotrichum costaricense | reverse complement strand
TTCTGGGGGTTCGCGGATTGCAAAGGGAAAGTGGACGTCGTCATCTAGCTCGTTGCCGCCCTTGTCGTCATCGATGTTGCTGCTGGAGGATCTGGAGGGTGTCCTTATTGGGGTTGATCTCCCGCCCTCGCGTGCCTCTGGATCGTGCATGGTCGCACAAACGCCGCTACAGAGCAAATGAAAGGATCCGTCGGGAGGTCCTTGTGCCATCTGGGACTCAGGTGAACCCCCATTGTCGTGGCACCGCGGCAGGCGAAATCTCTCTCTCTCTCTCTCCCATGGCCGCGGCCGGCCCCTCGAGATTGGCCCCAGTAGCCGATCCACGCCCCGAAACCCATGCCGGTACCCATGATCACCCATCAATTGAACCTCTCGGGAAACATTTGTCTGGATACCGATGGTGTGGGTGGGAACGACCCCTCCACGAGAAACCCTCCCTCGTTACCGGCCAGAGGAGGGCCGGGGAAGGGCGCCAACTGGGACGCGAAATCTAGACTGCTTTGATGCGGGTAGCCGGCGGACGCACACCACGCCACGAGGAAGAGAGCAACCGCCGCAAACAGGTTTTCGTCGCACAGCTTGCAATGTCTCAGACACCTCTGCCAATATGTGAGTTGTGGCGGTCCAGTGCACATTGAGATGCACACACACGCCTTCCCCAAAAACTAAACAGTCGAGAGACGACCCTGTTGCATCGTCCATCGTTTCCTCGGGCAGACACGTAGAGTGAATGATAGATCATTCTGCCTTGTCCCATCCTTGCCTACTAGGGCCAAGCTGACCCAGACGGTGTCGTTGACAGGTCGGAAAAAAACAAGATCTCTCGGTCAAAGCGTAGAGACCGTCTCGTGTCAAGCAAGCTGTAAAGCAAAAAGAAAAGACCTCGCTTGGGTGTACCCCTCGAGTCTAAGTGATAACTTCCTCGACCTACGACTAGTAGATCTCGTACCCGCACCGTGCCGCACCTGATTGTAAGAGACAAGGCTTAACGAAGGCTTGGGTGCCTGGGAAAAGGCCTTGGCGGAATTATCAGTGTGAAAGATACAGATACCGATAAATGGGTCGACGATCGATGAACTAAAGTCGAACTCGTATCTGCCTGTATTTCTTCCCAGCTCGTAGGGATCTAGATCTCGTAGACTGCTTGCGTCGGAAGATGCTTTGCGGGGATGAAGCTCTTGGCCCCCATCACCTGCTTCTTTCTGCCCAGAATATGATTCGTTGCTTACGAGGGCGGCATGCAGCTCTTCGAGACAGCTGTATTCCTGGTCGCCGAACCCACGACGAATCAGCAAGAAGAAGCTCCTTCAGATAGCATGAATCGAAGGCCAGAATAGGCTTGTTTCGCTGTCCTGGCTGCCCCTGTTTCGTCATCCAGCCGCCGACGCAGCACCTACACAGTACTTGCGTATCCGTAGTGGCGGCGACCATCAAAGATGCCCCCATCAAATGAGCGCCAGGATCATTCGCTGCTCTGTGCCAGCAAGGGTAAACCTTCCTGGTGTAGATCATCAGGCCTAGACAACCACAAAGTTGCGACCACCTCCCTCAAGCTGAGCAATTCAACGGTCCCCCTCTGGTGGTTGCTATCTTCAACGAATACTTCACGGGATCGACCCCAAGAATAGGATAGGGTTATGTTCCCAAATGAAATCCAAAGAGGTCCGCATGCCTGGTTCGCGTGGAAGTAAAAGTTAAGCATCACGCCATGTTTTGACCGTTTGTCCATCGTTGCTGTTTGTGACTGTGCGTGAGACATCGTCCGATAGCCGCAAGAGCTAAAAGCCGTTGACGGCGTGTACGGCGCCTTCACGAGCAATCAACTGGTGCTTTTCTCGCCCTCTCAATCGATGGTTTGCTGCGGGACTGGGGCTCGATTTGCCTGTAGGATGGGGCCTCCGAGGATATTCGAGGGAAGAATAGAGTCCTGGCCATCACTCAAACCAACTCTGAGCAGACCGAGCCACCGTGCGGGTGCCGTCCGAGAATCGCTTAGGGACAGTACGTTGTATGGGGTGAAAGCTTGAAGCTTAGATGGAGAGAAATGTATCACGTATCGGTACAAGAACTCGTCATCTGAACTTTCTCAGTACGACGGTGCCTGGTCACAACAGCTATTCCGTGCATGTGGCGGACAAAAGCCCGAATTTCGCAGTTTCACACACGTTTGTTGGCTTAGCCTTGCAGCGTTCGGCTAGGAAACGTCCTTGTTGGCGATATGGGACCATGTGTAGCTACGGCCGTGGGTCAGATGAAGTGACCTCGAGGAATGTAAGTGACCGGAAATCGAATCATATGTGGAATGGTTCTCCTGTCGTAGCCACGAGCCTGGTGGCCAACCGTTAAATTTGGATGCGACATAGGCGTAGATATACCGATCTGACCCAGAGGCCGAGTACAATTTGCAGGCAACTCGCAAGAACAGAATTCCTGTGTCGGCTTCGACCTTACCAGATCACTGGCCGGTCCTCACCCACAACGAGACCTCCTGCGTCTTTGCACTCGGGCCCCTGTTCTGGGGCAAAGGCTAGCCGAGGTGACGCTGCATAGGCCGTGACCGAAAAGGCGTTGGGAGTCGCTCAGACTCTAGTCGACGACTAGAAACGCCAGGTTCAGCCTTTGGAATTTAAGTCTAGTCAACCTAATGGCTCTGCAGACAAACAGGTGAGCACTGCGTCTGATTCACCAAGTATCAACTATTGTTAGTTAGGATAGTTATTCCCCCAAGACGATATAGGCCGGTATTAGGTTTGCTAGACATTCAATAGCGACCCGTTTAGTTAAGTCTGTACAGAACCTAAGCTAGTGAACGTGAGCTAAGAATATTAGTAATGTTAGAGTAGCTTGCTAAAAGGAGTCGAAGTTAATAAGCTAATAAAGATATATTCGTTAAGCTATTATACGATAAAAGGTTATTATAATAATAATTAATAATAATACGAGGGGGAAGAAGTAAGGGATATTAGAGATATTATAATGTTTAATAGTTAGAACTTAATTAATACTTAAAAAGAGCTTAAGGACTATTAGTATTATAAAGCTATAGTATAACGTAGAGCTATTATTACTTTTAAAATAGCTAAGTATATAGTATATATTAAACTTTTAATACTCTCTATATATATACTAAACGAGGGTCGTTAGTATTAGCGAAGTACTCCTTAAGTAATATATTATAGCTAGCTTATTTAAAATAACTAAAGATCGTTATTATTAAATCTAAAGCCCCTTACTATAGGTCTCGTGCGAGGTTATGAGTTAATAATATAAATAGTTTAGAATATCTATATAATAACTCGCTATTAATTAGCGAGCTCGAATTATATATTTAAAAAAAGGACGACTTAACTAAATTTAAAAAACTATTAAAGTAGCTAAACCCTCGATATTTATAAAAATAAATAGTTATAGCTAAATTAATTATAATAAGAATAATATAAGTAGCGCTAGTGCGTAGCGGCTAGATATTTAATAGTAACCCGTTTAGTTAAGTCTATATAGAACCTAAGCTAGCGAACGTAAGTTAAGAATATTAATAATATTAAAATAGCTTATTAAAAAGAGTTAAAGTTAATAAGCTAATAAAAACGTATTTATTAAGTTACTATATAATAAAAAGTTATTATAGTAATAATTAATAATAATATAAGAGAGAAGAAGTAAAGGATATTAGAGATATTATAACGTTTAATAGCTAGAACTTAATTAATACCTAAGAGGAGCTTAAGAACTATTAGTATTATAAGGCTATAGTATAACGTAAAGCTATTATTATTTTTAAAATAACTAAGTATATAGTATATATTAAACTTTCGATACTCTTTATATACGTACTAAACGAGGGTCGCTAGTATTAGCAAGGTACTCCTCGAGTAATATATTATAGTTAGCTTATTTAAAATAACTAAAGATTATTATTATTAAATCTAAAGCCCCTTATTATAGGTCTCGTGCGAGGTTATGAGTTAATAATATAGGTAGCTTAGAGTATCTATATAATAACTCGCTATTAATTAGCGAGCTTAAATTATATATTTAAAAAAAGGATAACTTAACTAAATCTAGGAAACTATTAGGGTAGTTAAACCTTTAATATTCGTAGGAATAAGTAGTTATAGCTAAATTAATTATAATGAGGATAATATAAGCAGCGCTAGTGCGCAGCGGCATTAGATCTTAGGCGTGTGAATGTCCTCTATTTGTGGTAGCACAGATGCCGATCTCGTCAAGCGATTGATGCCGTATTGGGTCGCTAATACCCTGTTAAAACGTGACTGAGATGCACTCCATTTCAATAATCGAATTAGGCCTTGGCTAGGAAGTGAAGTCGCCTATCTTATTTGCTTGCTCACAGAGGCTCTCGTTAGTCTCCGAGAGTATTTGAGCTCACTGGTATGCTGCTTCTGACGGAGATGGTATCATTATTCGACCGAATCTGCTTGAATGCCAGCTGCGTCATTGTTGTTTATTATTGTTATTGTCTCTTTCTTGCTCGGATTTTTCGTTCTGCAAATGGCAGCGCGAGACAAGCTACATGCCCAAGGGTGGCTGTCTCAATATGGCACAGAAGAAGATGTGGTGTCTTTTGGTTTCCCAATGCTCAATCAGCAGTGTGAATACTGGACGACATGTAAGAGGACTCGAGAACCCTCAGACTGCCTGACTGGACTCATGAAACCTCAAGAGCAAAGTTTCCTATTCCGAACCAAAATTTCTCTGGATTGTAGCGAAAGTCGAAGCATGGTGCTTTTGGTAAGGTATGACGATCTTCTCAATCGGTAGATGTCTCCGCTGCAACGATCCCATCTGGACGAAAACGGACCTTGACCGACACAGTGATCCTGTCTTGCGAGGCACAGGGGTCCATGGACGGCTCTGTGTCGGCGAAATACAGTGCAGATAGATTGCTTGAACAAGGCCTCGCATTGCCCGTCCGATCCCTCCCAGGGGCGACCCTGACGCCAGGCGGCATTTACTGTGAGCATTCACTGAGTCGCTACGCAGTGTACTGGACTGTAAACTGTTTTGCGGTCTAGCAGAAGGCGCAGAGCCCTCTACCGTCTCAAAGTTGAGTGCAAGAAGCCACTGTGTAGTTGCATACTAATATACCCATACTCAAACGGTGTGTGGAGGCGGCGAATGGATTGCTTTCGGGGTGCGGGGGATTGTCGTCCTCGTTTCTCTGGGGTAGCGGCGAAAATCAGTGGTATCAGCAAGAGATGTAATCGTGCCAGTGACGACCCTTTGTTATAACAGTACGGTGCATCTCGCTATTGCAGCAAACACGCCACGGGCAGACCGATGCGTATATACTGGTTCGTCTCTATTGTTTGCGAGTCAATTATAAACCGTCGGGTCCCTAGACAAGGCTCGCTTTGCACGGAGTAAGTGGGTTTTGGATAGCTATCTGACAAGAGTCGGTCAAAGTCTCTACAGCATCAGAAACATTTGGGAACTGCCCCCGTGGAGACTTCTTGGAGCCCTTCGCAACGACAGCACTCTCTGACTCTTGGATTACAGATGTGGCCTCGTCTGCCATCTAAGAGTAGATTCTTGCTTTGCTGTTGAAGAGGCAAGCATGCTAACAATCGATATTGTACCGAGACTGGATGCTTGCAAGCTTGGTCCGGTGGGTTGCATTCGTGTGGACGTATGATGGTCTCGCCGGTGGGTTGTACCCCGGGAGTTGATACACCACCCAATGGGCTCACTCAAAGCGAACGCCAGCGGAGATCCTACACTGGCAGGTGGGAGAAACGTGGCACACAAATCTGAGGAACCGATGGGCCGTCACACGGGCGGAAAGGCAACGCATAGAGCCTTTGCCCACCAACCCTGAGGCCCAGCCCCGCACCCTCGTCCTCAAGGGAACGTGTGGTTCACACAGTGTCTGAGTAAGGAGTCCAGATACCAGAGCTCGCAAGGCCGCTGTGCCGTATGAACTGATGGTGTGTCGATAGATGAGCAAACGCGAAGCGCCTCGTACGGAGCAATGTAGGTACGTACACGCCCATGACTGCATTGGCAGACGAACTCCATTGGGCCAGCTTCAACTGTCATGTCTCCAGCGGCTAACTTGTCTTGCTTGTCTCATTCTTTTCCCTTCTAGGTTGAGAGATATGCACGCCTAGACATGGCGCCGCCGGATTCCCTTCATCGAACCTCCACGTGGGACAACTAACAGAAACCCACTCTTTTGCGTTTAATGATGATGTGCAAGCTGCCGCATCCCGGAGAGAGCGGGTTGCAAGGGCCGGCCTGCAATGCAGATTGGGGTCTTTTGAAGCGCGAGCAAGGTTCTGTGAGGCGTTTGAGTAGTACTCCGTAGGTATTCGGAATAAACAGAGCGGGCAATTCCAGTACCCGTACAACAACAGACCGAAGCTGCGAGGTTCTTGGCGGAGATGATCTAACATTGCTGAGAGCCTGACGCTCTGAACATGAGCTGTGCGATGTAAAGTCTTGACGCTTGCTGGTCTACGGATACTGTGTGGTGGTCTTTCGCATCTCTTTCTTATGGAGTGCTCCTCCTAGGTTAGTGGATGTTCTTCTGGGGACTTGACTCGAATGTCGATGCGTTCTGTTCTGTGTGGGAATAAAAAATGGATAGGGTGCACCGCAAGGGAGCTAGGCATCTAAGAATTCGGTCTTAAGTCTTGCTGTGTGGCTGAGCCTTCGACTTTGATAATGCTGAGCAGACGCGACCCCTGTAGTAAAAGGTCGAACGGCTGCAGAGATGATCAAAGAATCAACTTGAGCGGAGTGTCGCAATTCCTCATATGTTCCATGCGTTATTTGCTTGCCCCTTGAAGTGAACCCAGTGATCGGTATTGCCTAGAAGTCAATGTAAATGTAATCTCAAGCATATTTGGGGCCGCAAATGGGTGATGCATTTGAGTCAGTCAAGACATGGGATTTCGTAAGGGACGGCCGCCGTCTGGGAAAGGGTAGTTGAATGGTGATTATCCCTATGTCCGGAAAGATGTCCCGTTGCAAGGCCATTACGGATACTGTATCGCACCGTAATTACCATGGCCTTTCGATTGGGAGGTGTCTCGCTCGGTTGAGTTGTTCTTCCCATCGCGCGTCGCTGAGCGGGATTGAACTGTTAGCATCGTTTACTTGACTGTACTACCATGTTGTCAGTTATGCTCGTGGCTTGCCACACAGGCAGGAAAGCCGCCGCCAGTCTGCAATTCTTTAAAGGTTGATCCGGCGTGAGTTTCACAATGAAGGGCAATGTGAGATCGGCGCAGCTGTGACAAGCGCTGTCCATTAGCCGTGGTGCCATGGGTATTGAACGATTCTTTTGCCGAAAGTATCCCACAAGGCTCTTGCTAGTTCCAATGTGGGGGTTCCGACGCAAAGTATCGTAAAACTCGGGCCACCTGAGCATGGCAGGCCGCTGCAGTGCTGCACTCGATCGTGGTTCGTGATTGATCCCAAAATTCTGGCAAGGCTGGTTGAGCAAGGAGCTGTAGACAAGGTTCCCTCTAGCCAGCACAGGGCAGTTCCCTTCCAGACCGAGCATCTTTGGTAGACAAATGTGCTGCCAACGAGACTTGTCCAGGTAAGTGCTCTTGGTGGAACTCCAAGATCTTGGACCATGTAATCCAAACGGGAATACCGAGATAGGGGTTCGTCAACAAGCAGGCAAGCCCCGAGCTCTTTCTTTATTTTGGCGAATACTGTCGATCATTTCATTTCTTTCCTCGCGGCGATTGTCTGAGTCAAGGTATCGGAGCCTCGAAGGGCAGCGCAGAAAAGAGGAGGGTTCTTAGCGGGCCCGACGATTTGGCTGACTGAAGGCTCAACAACATGGCTGATTCTATTGGTAGACCCTTGTTGGCCAAGCGGGTAGGCAAACAAATGCCGTGCGGTGATGAATAGGTGTTGACCGATTGCTGTCGGATTGGTGGCTTTGGGTCCTTGGGGTGAGGACGCGACAGGGCCACGTCCGATTTAAGAACAAGACGTCAAATAGTGTCAAATGGAAGAGTGTTGATTATCGTGTCGTGTGTGTGTAGTGCGGCTGCAAAGAAGGCGAAGAAGTAACGATCGACGACAAGCCTCCGGGCGGGAGGGATTGCGGCAATGAAGAGGGGGAACTCTCATCCGGGCTGCGTTGCTTCAAGCTCGAGTGCCCGTATACACGGTGGTATGCAGAACACGGAGTACTTGGTACAGATAGGTTCTCGGTGTGTATTCGCAGAGGCCAGGATAATGAGCTGTGAAAAGTGGCGCCGATGCCACGACGGAAACTGACAGGGACTGGGGATGGCGAAAAGGGTGCCTGGCCGTCAGATAAAGTGCAGAGATGGTGTTGTAGCGGAGCATGAGGTTGGATGTGTCCGCACGGTAAGGTTGGGCGGCTTCGTGAGGATGGATGAACCTTGACATTTGCTGGAAGGAGCGAGCCTGCGAGGGCAGGTACGGGTACTTCCTCATGCTGTCAACGACCTTTGTGTGGGGAGATGACGGCAGGAAATTCGACGTCAAGTACGGATAGCTCAGAAGTGAGTGGTCAAAATACTTACAATATCCGTAGACCTCAAGTAGACAAATACGGCCCGACGATCACTGCGGTAGGCACTTTGGCTCGCGGACGAATATGACCAAGGCATGATTAGCGTTGCATGTGCAGAGTATCTGTTCTGTACGGGTACCGTGCCAGAAACGTACTCGTACCTATTCAGCACAAAATGCACGTGGTCATCGGGGATATCGCACATGGGATCCAGAGGAGCGATGGCACGATGGAGAACGGAATAGACAAGTTGCTGCCGGTTAGCTAGCATAGCTCATTACATAAGATTTGGGGAGAGGAGGAGGCTGTGCAGCAGATCAGATCAGCCACTTGTCACTTTTACCTTGACACCCGAGACGGGACAATGCGTGACGGCTATCCCTAAGCCCACGCACCTTGCAGGAGCCAGAGGAGGTGCGTGCTCTGGAGTTGTGAGGCTGACTAAGGGAGGTGTCCGAGGCGCTTTGTCCAGAAACTGCTCAGTGTCGTGGAAGCTCACAAGCTTGAAGCAGCAAGCTGAAGCCTCTATGCCCGCCCTCCCCACACCCACACACTCTCCCTCCGTGCCTGCCGAACCCACCATTCTCCCCACCGTCGTTCGCCTTGCGCTTCGTATCGTCGGTACGTACTTTTTGCCCTTGTGATGGGCGTTCTCGACAAGCTGCTCCAATCAGCCAGGCTTTCACACACTGTTTACAAAATACCTTGCTGCATGCGGTGTTTCCAAGCCTCAAAAGCTTCCCTTACTTGAGGTACCTCGGATATTAATCATCAGGCGCAAACAAGACGGACTGCGTCGCACTTGGCGCTGTGAAATAAGTCGCCAAGCTCGAGTCTACACTGACGTGAAGACGACCGCCGTTTCTCCAGTTGGGCTAACGTACGTAGTCGGCCAGTTTTATCAAGCGGACCATATTGTGCCTTGGCGAAGGAGAGAAAAGAAAGCGAGCAACAAGAAAGAGACGGAAAGAAAAACTAAACCAGTTTCCCCCACTCGGCACGAGGCTCCCTAGTCAGTACCCTCGGTACCTGGAGCCAGGCGCCATCTCTCAACACACACAGGACCACGCCTCTTGCACTATCCCAACGCAGCCGCCTCTAGACCCAGCCACCGAGGCGCGGACATGACCAGTTCCGGGACACGGCCTGTTGACCTGTACAGCTCACAGAAAGAATACTCAGCGACGGTAGTAGCCTAGTGTCTCAACTTCCAAGTCTACTCGACGGTCTAGCCCTCATCTGTCACTGGCTGCGGGAAGGGAAAAGGACTAAGAAAACGGTACCCAGACCTATTGTGTGTATCCATATACACTGTACATGCGAGAGCCCTCGAAAAAAGACAGAGACACTTGGCCAATATTCGCAAGACCTGTCGAGCGATTTGGAAACACCGAATCAAACGTGGGGTATCTTATTGTCTTGCATGCCACGACAGACGAAGACGCCAACACTAAAGACCCTTTGGGTGGACTTCGACATACCGTGATACCTCCACTTGCTATAGAGCTCTCGCTCAACTTCACTCCTTGGCTACTGCTGGTCACTTTTCCCTCAGATACCTAGTGTTTACCTACCTTGCTCTTGATCTGCAGACATTGTGCCCTCAGAGGTTCAGACACGAATGTTGGAGTCCTGACGGAAAGTGCGAAGCAGACCTGGAAGGAAGTGGAAGGTATGCGAAATTGCCCGGGAAGGCTCCATGGACTAACGACGGGAGCATTCTTGCCTGATCTTGGACAAACGGTGCTGCATCCCCCTACGTTAGAGCCAATACCCTATTTTCTCACACGCTCACACACACACACACACACACACACACACACGCACATCACCAAAGGAGATTGGGAAAAAGAAAAACAACACTAAAGCTGCTCACCCGTCGTGTTAGAATCCGAAGTAACTAGCATCCAAGCACAAAATGTGTACCCGTACAGACCATATCAACATTGCTCGCGACGGTCTTTGGTGGAGCAGCCTCTGTTCCTGACTTCCTACACTACAGTCCCCGAGCAAAGGACAGACGATGCAATCCCATATGACCTGCCAAGCTGGCTACGGATGGTGATTGCCACGTTGGTGCCCAGTATCCGACGCCATCACCGTCTACCTTGCATCACCACATGTTGCTTTACCATGGTTCGGCAAAACCAAAAAAACCAAACAGACAACCCCGAGACACGGATTTCAGGGTTCTGGCTCCAAAGATCCGGGTCCCTCCTTGCCTCCCTCTCGTGCCGCTTCTTCACGGACCTGATCTCGGCTGGATCTGACCAAGAACGATTTCTCCCCCGGCCCATCGTTTTCATGCTTGGACGGCCGACGGAGGTGCGCTCTGCTTACGTCTATCCACCGCGCTTGGCCGACTAGTCCTAGGTCAGGAACCTTTGTCGGTGGTGGTACGGCATCCTCACAGGCGCTGTACCGCATGGAATGCACATGGGACCGATCGGCTCAAACCCAGTCGCCTGGAATATTGACATGGCGGGATGGATCCGTCATCCACGAATGGACGTGCACATCCCGCATCGCCCATCGCCATCGCCCGTCGCAAACGGTGCCGCTCCCAGCTTGTTCCCAGCCCGGTACGCACGAGGCAAGCATGGCAAGCAACCACCTCGAGGCCCGTCTTGATATGCTATGGCCGCTACCAGCTCCGCACGCGGTAGCCATGCTATGCCAGGCCCTGCTGATGGTGCCCACCTTCACCACCACCTGCCCTACAGTGCCTCCCACCAAAGGGCAGTCCGTCCACTGCTGTTCTCTCTTCATTTACAGATACACAACGGAGTACGGCTACCAACTTGAGGCTTGAGTTTCGAGGACTGACACCCTGGTCTGACCACTGGACCATCTTTAGATTCGATGCTGGCTCTGTCACTCTGGCCGCCGTCCAACCGGGATGACAAGAAACGCCGTCCTCTTCCGTCTCGTCCCCGGGACCGGGGGCAAGCCCTGTTGGCTGGTGGCCCTGTTCTCCTACGACTACTTAACCCAAATCCCTTCAGTCAGGATACGGATTTGTTGATGAGGGGACCCTGGGCCTAAGATTTTAAAACCCCATCGGCGTCGGTGCTGCGTGTATCCGCAATTCACGATGAAGTCGGCATTCAGGATATCAATTGCTACACACGCATGCCTGCACGGAATGACCATCGCACCAATACCATGACGCAGCGCAACGCACTACTGTCATTAGCAGCCTATTATGCCCATGTATACAACATACCTGCATTTCACAAGCGGGCTCAGGCACCAAGGACAAGCAAATACATGGACCGCAGCAGCTCGTCAATTATTGCACATTGCTGCAAAGAACCACTCGACCGAAAATTGACACCATGTTGAGTTAAAGTCGTCACATATAGGGCAGCATCAGGCCTCGGTCATTGTTGATACCGCTGGAATTCTCGGCCGGCCCCTTGACCGCTGTGCCTAGAATGGCATCCCAAGTTCCTCAACCGGGTTGCCAAGGTTCTTCGACAAAAGTACGACGGCCTACAGATACCTGTCCTGGTACTGGCGATCATGGCATGGCTGCGAACAACCCCGACATTGAAGTCTGGTACAGGGACCGGACCGGATTCCGAGTCCGAAGCGCAAGAGCGAGGCCTAGATGACGGTGATGGCGTTTGTTGCGCACTGTTGGAATGCCAATACGATCGGTCCGGCCTTGTTCACTTTTTTTTTTTCATCTTGATGGGCCTTTTCTTGCAGTCACGCAGACCAGGCCCGCCAAGCCTCTCAAGTTTCTTCTGGCCCCCGCCAGTTCGCAAGCCCCGAACTGGGTGGCATTTGGTCTCGATCATTGTGAGACGAAACATAAAAACAGCGGGCCCGTCATCAGATCCGCCGTCATTTTCGACCCCTTTTGCTGTTGGGCTCTCCTTTCCTGCAAATACCTATTTTGCGCTGCCCGAGACCCGTCTTTGGGGCGGCCTGATCTGACCAACATACCGGCGTGATCTGGCTAGCCATGGCATCGACGGCATGGCATGGTGCGGCCCTGGCACTGTTGTTTCTTCAGAGCACAGTCGTCATTTCAACCGTTTACCGATAGCGTCACACGCTCAAGTACGCATACGCACATTGCGATATGGCCATTGCGGCTGGCGCTGTCATCCTGCTGTACTCAATGCAGCATTAATCCTCATGATGCGCAGCTCTATGGTCCGCTTTGAGCGTGCTAGAAGGGAGAAGAATGCCACTGCCAAAGATCTTCATAACGGCGAACAGCAACACAAGACTGTGAAATTGCAGGGCACAAATTGGAAGGGGCAGAGTAAGGTACGGACCCGGAGCCCTGTATGATGCCCCAGAGTCCACTAAACCGTCGAGCAGTTGAACAGACGGGAGGCTTTTGTCCAGCTACTTACACTTGGACGACAAATGTACGCGGATGCATACGCACACGCACACCACATAGAGCTATTAGCAAAAACCTTCCCCAGGATGCCACACGACAAACAGATGCTCGATGCATGTGAGGGCCGCGACCCCACTTCCATCGGAGACGTCCTCCCCCTCGAGCTTCCCAGCGTGGTATGGCACATCCACGAGGGCGTGCGGCGGACGGCGTGTGTATGGGTACATTAGCAAGGCCATATGGCTTGCCATGCTGGTATCAGGACAGGGATGGCTGCCTTGGGGCTGGACAAACATCCCAAGTACTCGCTACCGCCGAGTCCGGGAAATAAGAAACGTGAACAGCGCCCATGCGTGCCCAAAAACCCCCGAGCAGGGTTCGGCTGTGCCGCCACGTCGTCCACCGTGGCGCCGTGCGGCATGGTTATGGCAGAGAGGTGGACGGGGTGACACCCCCAAGGCACGTCCAGAGAAAAGTGAGTCTTGAATACCTGAGGGCAAAGTACTTTTCTCGTCTGCCTCATTGCGAACGCCAGACCCCCCCCCCCCTATGCGATGCTCTGGGTCTACCTCGGAGGCGTGAGCTATCTGGGTAGCAGCCAGCGAAATCGACTGGCACGCCGCAGAAGGCATGGATACCTGCACTCGATCGGGTTACTTGCACCTTATTCCAGGTGGCTCTGCCCGCCCAGAGTAGCGCTACAATACGTTGGCATACCTTATTTTCGAGCGGGCAGGCCACAGCTGCGGAAAGCGAAGGCAAAGATGCAGGAATAAGTACCTATCCGTACTTACCATAAGGTATGTAGCAGCAACGATTCTACTTTTGAGACTCAACGAGAGGTTGGAGACGGCGGCTTTCATGATAACAATGTCAGAGCCGTATGGGCGCCAGGGCAAGCCGCAAATGATTCAGTACCTACCCACCTTTTTCTCTGTCATTTATTCCGCTGTCTATTTTTTCCTCCTTGGCGGAGAGAAGAGGGGTGCTCATGTGTGGTTTTTGCCGCTGCTGGGCAGAAATACTTACGGATATAGACACAGAGACAGAGAGGTAGCTAGCTACCTGAGCGGTACTCTGTACTGTACAATATACCTCGCTTTGTGCGTACTTATCTAGGTACTGGGTAGATGGTAGTAGCGAAATTCAAGCAGTGCCGTTCGCTCTCTTTCCAGCAGCAGCAGCAGCAGCAGCAGCAGCAGCGACACTTCATCCAAGTCGCTATGGATGCGAAAGACTAAGAAGAAAAAGCACTGGGGTGAAGAGAGAGCGAGGGAGAGAGCTTGAGGGGAGAGAAGAGAGAAGGAAACGGGAGACAGTGTCTGTACACACAGAAACAGAGGCAGACAGACAAGACAGAAAGAGGAGCGAGAGACTTTGATTTAGCTTCACTCCCCCCTCCCCTGTACCCAGAAACCCTGTCTTGTCTTGCCCTGTCCCGGGCTTGTCCTATCCTGTCCTATCCTGTCCTGTCCTATCCTGTGCATCCTCTGTTCTTCTCCTCCCCTCCTACCCCGGTTCCAAGGCCGCCGCCTGTCGCTGCTTCTCTCTTTTTTTTTTCTCTCGCAGTCTGGATCCCAGCTTTCTTTCTTCCGGGTTGAGTCTCCTTCTGCTCGTCTGCTCAGGCCAACAAGTCACCCACCCACCCTGCCTACCTAGCGCTCCCGCCTGCTCAATTCCATCTTATCCCCTCCACCCCCAGCTACCGTCTTCCCAATCTTGAAACTGCCTGCTTCGATACGTCTTTCTCCTCCACTCGCCTCTCTACCTACTGTACGCCGGCCGACCTTCGAGTTTACTAGACCTCTCCTCCTTGCTCCTCGGCCTCGTCTTTATTCAATCCTCTCCATCCCACCCTCACCGCGCCTCTCTTCCCCCTCTCATCAACACCTTCCGTTCGTTATCCAAACAATCCCACCAATCGAGCAGCCTGCGCTCTCAGACGCCTACAGAGAGGCTGCTGCTTTCGCATGTCCAGCGCAACTCGACCCCGGACAATCTAATTGTTCGCCACGTTTTCGCTATACACTGGGCTCTGCCTACTTTATCACCCTTCCTGTGCCTCGCTTCGCTTCGCCTCGCTCTGGCCACTCTTTAACTTGACCTCCATTTCGACCACCGAACTCGATCCAAGTATATCACGACGACTATTGGTCTCGCTTCATTTGCCATCATACCAGAGATAGTCATCGAAATACAACATGGACGGACAGCGACCAGCTTCACAGAAGCTTCCTGCGGGATTAGCAGGGGTACTGAACCCAGACGAAAACCGCGACTCGGCTTATTATTCGAGTACAGATGCCTCAAGCAAGCGTACGTTGGACATGAAAAGATAGAAACGCTCGCGTTGGAGGGGGCGCAACTAACGCTTTTTTCTCCCATAGATAACTCTGCGGCATCAGGCGTTGTGCACCACGCCCTCAGCCCCACGGGGTCGGGCTACCAATCTTCGCTGGCAGACAAGACACCTTCGCCTGTCACGGCTAACATGATCCCTCAGCTGGTGTCGCCTGGGCAGAGCAACATGAGCGTCGCCGCCATGGTATCGCCAACAACCCCCGGCAGTGCTGACCCGCGTCGATTCGAGCGCCCGACATCCCTGGATTCTGGAGTGGTTCACGACATCATGGGGCCTGGATCTCGAAGAGAGAGTGTGGACAGCCGGATAAATCAGGGTTTTCACGACATGAGATTGGGCGGGAACTCGCCCTACGCTAGTCACAACCAGTCGACTACTTCAATTCAGAATACTCTCAACCAGCAGCGCAACCCTCGCCCCGGTTTGGACAATCTTTCCGTACACCGTATCTCCAATGGATACCAGCCCAGCAGCGACAGGAACCCCGAGCACCCAAAGATCATCCGGACCGCACCGGCCATCACAGGCCCCGCGACGAGCAACATCGCCCGAGCTGCGGAGCCCACCAAGGGTCAGGCGTGGGCTTTCCCAGAGGAAGAGATACAACGAATCAGCCACCACGAGCAATACTTGGACTCTAGACGTAGCAGTATCGCCGAGTCCATAGCTAGCAGCCAGTTCACCACGGAATCGAGACTACCGCCTGGCCAAAGACGTTTGGACGAGCCTGCCGACTTCAACAACCGTCTATCAAGCACCTCTTCCGACTTCCCTCCGGTTCATCACCACTCGTTGCAGCACAAGCAAATTGGGGATTTGCGCGACGACGACGCAGCCTCGCGGACGGGCTCACAACCCTACAGCCGCACGCCCGAGCTGCGTAAGAGTCACAAGTTGGCGGAACGCAAGAGAAGGACTGAGATGAAGGAATTGTTCGATCAACTGCGTGACTTGATGCCACAGGAACGAGGTTCAAAAGCCTCCAAGTGGGAAATTCTTACCAAAGGTTCGTCACATGCAACCGTATCGTTTTTGGAGCAGATACTGATCTGAAATAGCCATTTCCGAGCATCAACGAATGGCAGACGTCATGCGCATGGTGCAGTCGCAAAACACAACGTTGGCTCAGGAAAACGACGGTCTCCGACAAGACAACCACAACTTGCGTGTAGACATTCAGCGTCTCCAGAATGAGTTGCACAACACGAGGCTACAGCAATCCCCCACAGGCCAGGCGCCGCCTCAATCTCAAGTCCCTCCCCCCCAAGCGGTAGGGTATCAGGCGGATCCTTACGCGGCTCGCCGTGAGTTGCCGCCAATCCGAGGGCTAAACGGCAACATGCCCAACCCCGACTCCATGACGGGCGTCCAGTACGAGGCTCCCAGAGTTAACGGCTATCGTCCCGAGAGGTACTGAGCCCGTATTAAAGTCTGAAGAGGCAAGGAAGAATCAACCGTCATCATGTACATGACCATATCATGCGACGCAGCGTGCCCCAGGCACTCGCCGCGGCACACACTCGTGGGCCAACAAGCCGCTCATGCAGCAACCCCGTAGGCAAAGAGCCTGCAGGATCAACCTACCTATACCCAAACACATGTTCGCGGCCTCACATGGAGGTCTGCGTGTTCTATTACAGTTCTGTGCCTCTGTTGGAATGCGTTATGCTCCACAATGCCATTTGGCGGGCTGTTTGTTTGTTTCTTTTTGTGTCGAATGTATCGATACCTGAGTGTGCCACTGGCTCACAGGTTCCGTTGAGATCAGCTCCTCCAGTTCATTACTGATACCGGGGGACGACAATATACCCTCGTCCTTGGTCAGTAGATAAAAAAAGCAAGACGGCGTCCTATGTTTCATTTGTTTTGGGGGGTGGGTGGGCAAGGCTCAAGAAGGCCGAGGCGGGAACGGTACGGAGAGCCAGGTGTATATACCTACGCGTTGGTCAATGGGACGGCGATGCGGGCATCTAGGGTGCATGCTGTGTGGTCCATTGCTGTACTCCGGCAAGAAAAAAAAATTATATAGGGAAACTCGGTGGCAGGTTCAATGACTGATGGAAATTATGGATCATCCCTCTCCTATTTAGTCAGGTGGGGGATACCGAAGGGAAACCAGCGTTTGAATTTGTTTTCCCAGAGACGAGCTTAGGTCTCTCCCTGGAAGCGAGTGGCCATGGAAGCTACCAATCACAATCTCTTCCCAGGCGGGGTGGGGGATAACTGCGAATATCAGTTCTGTTGCAATATGATAATCTTGGACCGACTCATTGTATGAATGAATGGCGAAGACGAAAAGTTAAGGTTGACATGCGTTAACAAGGAGGCATGATGCGCCGCTTGGCCAAGGTTCCATAGCTGGACTCCAAGTGGGTACTCGGCCGAAATACGCTAAGTCTAAATGAGGCTAGCGTATCTTATCGCCGCGACCCTCGACACGGTAATCCCAAAATTTCTCGTTCGCCCATGGAAATCTCAATCTGCACACCACATCATCTCGCCCTTCACCCTTTCCAGGTCTCTCTCACTTAATCTATCAATCCGTCTACCATTCTCCCATCACATTACTCCAATATGTAAGTACTCTGCTACAGATTGTTCCGGCCATGTTGCACTTGGCAGCGATTCCATGATTAAAGCAAGCTAATTGCAATCTTTTCCCTTACGTCAGGCAGTCCATCCGTCGCACGGCCACTCGCGCCGCCTTCACCAGCTCGGTTGCCGCCGCCGCTGCGCCCAAGTCCCAGACCGTCTCCTTTGCTCTGCGTGCCCTGAACGCCGCTGCCGCCGCCAGATCCTTCTCCGCCGCGGCGCCGAGAGCATTCTCCCGCTCCATTGCGTTCCGTGAAGATGACCAAGCCGAGGGAGCCATCCGCCGTACCGAGCAGAGGGGCCGGAGACAGGAACCCAGCGACAACGTCCTCTTTGTCCAAAACTATTCTTTCGATGTCAAGCCCGAGGAGCTGAGCGAGGCTTTCTCCAAGTACGGCGAGGTTGTCGGCGTTTCGATGCCTCCGAAGAAGAGGTATGTCTCAAAATACCTTGGATCCCCTGACGCAGCTTCCAGCTTCATATCTTCCTTCCCCATTCATGGTTCTAGCTTCCGTTCTGCAAGGATGAGGAGACGCACATGTGAATACTGTCCATCTCAAGTCGATCAGGGGCTAACCTATGGATCTTTTCTCTTTTAGCTACTGCTTTGTCTACTTCAAGACCCCCGAGTCCGTGAAGGAGGCTGCCGAGAACGTCGACGGAACCTTTTGGCACGGCCGCCGCATCGTTGCCAAGGCCCGCGACGCAAACGCAAGCAGACCCGCCAGGGAAAGCCGCGGGAGGAACAACGACAACAGAGCGACCAGAAAGAGCGTCTACGACGGCCCTCCCACAGCGACCGTCTACGTCGGCAACATCTCCTTCGAGGCCTCAGATAAAGACATGAACGACCTCTTTGCCAACCTCGACGGCGTCAAGGACGTCCGCGTCGCCGTGGACCGCGCGACGGGCTGGCCGCGCGGTTTCGCCCACGCCGACTTCCACTCCGTCGAGGCGGCGACGGCGGCCATGGAGGTCCTCAGCCAGACTGAGATCCACGGCCGCAAGCTGACTACCGGGTACGCCCCCGGTTCCACCCCTCGTCGCCGCAGCGACAGGGACTCGTCGAAGGAGGTTGAGGAGCGCGTCGAGAGCGAGCACGCCCAGGCTGAGGAGGCGCAGAAGGAGACGAAGCCCGAGGCTGGCGTACAGCAGAACAACTGGAATGCCTAAATTACCTTTTTAGGGTGTTGGGTGTATCGGCTGGCAAGATGGACAAAAGATTTCGACGAGGACCCTTCTTGTGAGCTCAAGAAGGCGTCGATGATTTCATGTTCCTGTGGCTGAAGGCCTTTCAATGGCCTATGTACGAGATCTGATGTGTTGTATTTTTTCTACTTTTTTGTGGCTCTTTTCCTAGCGGGAAAAAGCGTCAGGGATGACTGAAGAGAGAGCGTCCGAAGCTGCCTGGAGGGGGAAAAAAGATGTCGGGGCGGAAAAGGGGAAAGAAAAGTGTTTGGAGAAAAGATGGGACACATCTCCTTACGCAACGATGAATAACTTGAAAGCCGAACAAGGACATTTGTATCATACGAACTCTAGAAAAGAAGGCCCTTTCTTGCTTAGCATGGGCTTATCTTGGGCATACATGGCATATCTTCATGTATAAAAAAAATGTAATATCTCTACTTCAGTTATGATTTGCTCTAGACCTTTTGACTTGCTTTGCTTTCAACTGACGTCTATCACCTTGTGTCATCTCAAGCGTGGTCGAAAGTGCTCATAGCCGTGCGTGAGCTCGCTATCTAATCGCCGATGTCCATTTTACCTTGGCAAGGCTGTCTTCTCACCTTACCTTACTCACCTTACTCCGTACGGGCAGCACGGGATATCGGGACGAAGGACCGACGGAAACGTTCGGCATGGGAGCCCGGGCAGAACAGAACAGAACAGGAAGCGCCCGGGAGGGGGGGGGGGCACCGACCTTCTTTCGGGGCCCGGAGCATTCTCGTGTCCATGAAGACCGGCCGGCTATGGATCAGACGGGCAGCTGTGACTCCTGAGATATATGTTGGATCCCGGCACCCGGCCAAAAGAAGAAGAGAGAAAAAAAAGTCCCCGTTCTTTTTTTCCCCCGTTCTTATGTAGAGACTGTATTTCGTAGCCATGACCTTGTTCGTCTCCCGACATGCTTCTTGTGGATGACCTCTGTCCATGATGATCCGTCAAGTCCATCACCCCCATGGGCCCTGCCTTTAATCGGCATGATTTTACACGGGGGGGCCCATGGAGAAAACTTTCTCTGATGGGCAATGACGGACAAGGGAGCTGGCCAAAGCTTCTTCTTGTCTCCTTGATTCTTCTATAGTGTACGGAGTACTCTGTGGTTCCTGGATCGCCATCGGTCAAGGCGAACATGAGCAATCTATTTAGCCATTCTCGCAACACATGGTCCCGCCCTGCGGACTGAACTTCCCCCCTCCGCCCTCCCCCTTGCCCCGGTCTCCCGTTCCTGAAGGCCAGGTCTGTGAAGGATGATGATCTCGCTGCTTCCTCCGGCCGCAAGGCCCCGCAAGGAGAGCAAACACACCCACCCACCGGCCCCCGGCCCCGGTTCCTGTTCTGGTCCCCCACCCCCCAACCCGAGTCAGTTTCTTTTCTCGCGAGAATTCAAGAGAAGAATGGATAGATGACAACGGAATACCCGCGCCCACCTTCCTTGTCACAACGGGACTCACGAAGTCACGATCCTACTGATTGATATCCGTACCCGTTCCTGACTTTCAGCCTTTTTTTTTTTTTTTTTTTTCGCACGTTCACTCCCCTTTTCCCACCCCCTTCCCCTGCGCCCTGGGTTCATACAAGTCACCACATTATCCCCCGCAATGTTTCTCCTTGATAGCATAGAAGGTCCGTCCACCCCCCTTCTAGAAAGGTTCCTCAAATAGGAAAAGGGGGGCGTGGTCAGGCAACATCACGGCATCGCCGTTGAAAAGTAGCGAACATCTACGAAGTACTCTGTACCCGTCGCGAATACACGTATTATAGAGAAACTTTGATCGCGACACGCTATAAACGCGCGAAGCTCTCTCGCGCCCAGGCCGTCCCATGTAGACACATGGGTTGATACCTTTTCGACGTCGGTGGGAAAACGGTGGAAGACCCGCCTGTCCCGGTCCAAGCTATCCGTACGGATGGATACCGGATACCTTTCTCCAAAAAAATCCAACACACCGTTTTAGGTTTTCTTCCAAATTCGTCGGAATAGATGATTCTGGTTGGTCAGAGGCCCGGCCAGCCCACTCCCGACATGCGTTTTCCCACCAACGCACCGGCGCCCAAAAAAAAATCGAGTCAAGGAAAAAAATCTGCAAGCAAGCGCAAAAGAATTTTGACCAGCCTGGGGGTCGAACCCAGAATCTCCTGATAACTGATTGAATCGTAGTCAGACGCCTTGCCATTGGGCCAACCGGCCGATTATCCCGTTGAGGATTCGAGCTTGCTTGCTTGGAGGCCATGGCCAAAAGCTGGATTATGGAGGGTAAGGCCGAAACTTTGAGATCGTGATGTTGGATGAAGCTTGTCTTCACCAACGCAAATGCTGGGGATGCATATGTATACTTGACAGCCCTGATCATGATAATCATTGGAATTGAATAGCTCATACCTTTTGGATTTTGGAAGTTTTATATTCCCGAATATCGCTAGCCATTGACGGTGAGTTCCGCGGCTCAATCTTTACTCCGGGCCGTGGAAATAAGAGAGCAATGAAAACATCATCTGGTAGCCGGGGTTCTAGATTATCAAAAATTTCATTATGTGGTTTCTAGTCATAACTATCACCCCAAAGAAAGCTTCATCATCTGAACTACTTACCCCCTTGAACACACGCTACTACATATGATGAAGGGAGTTCTTGACTTGAAATATATTTACAATACTTGAGCAAGATCAAGCTGGCCCTGGTAACTTACTGCCAACAGACCAGCGTCATGATGGCCATCTTTTCCCATGACTCCCGTCTTCTTCACAGTGTACTCGCGGCGGTCTATCTCTATAGTTCAGATGTGGCCAAGCTCTCGTCGGTGGCCCTGACAAGTCCGCTGATGCTCTTGCCTGGGTAAGAGGACAGACAAGATGAAGATGGCACTTCAAGTACTATCCATATTTGTATATCAATGAACGTCACATGTGACTTTTCACACGCTGCTACCTACCTTCATCTTTTCACCCCCCCTCTTCCAAGTGTCTCGTGCCTCCTGCCTTACGAGAAGAGCCTCACCATCCCATCAACATCAACATTCCCACCACTAACAACAAGCCCCAGATCCCACCCCTCCTCACCCCCCTCCCGCTCCGCCATGCCCCGAAACTCCTCATTATACAACGCGACAGCCAACGGCACCGCCGCGCTCGGCTCGACCCACATCTTGAGCCTCTCCAGGAGCAGCCGCGTCGCCGCGAGGATCTCCTCCTCGGTGACGGCGTACATGCCGCTCACCAAGCCCCGATCGTGGATCAGGCCCCACGGCGTGGCGCTGACGGCGCCCGCGAGGCCGTCCGCCACCGTGTCGGGGGTCTTGGTGTGGGCGACGATCCTCGCGCCCGAGTAGAACCCCCTCCGCCCGTCGTCGGCGCCCTCGAACTCGGGCTCCGCGCCAAAGACTCTTATGCCGGTGCCCTCGCAGCTGAGGGCTGTGCCGGAGAGGAGGCCGCCGCCGCTGCAGGGCGCGATGATGGCGTCGAGACCTTTTCGTCGTCGTCGTCGTCCTCCTCCTCCTCCCTCTTCGATGGAGTTCTGTTGCTGCTGCTGCTGCTGCTGCTCCAAAACTTGCTCCTGGAACTCGAGTCCCGCCGTCGCTTGACCGAGGATGACGTCCGGGTGGTCGTGAGGCGGCACGAGCCTGGCGCCCGTCTCGGCGACGATCTCGGCCGCGACGGCCTCGCGGCCAGCGAATCCCGGCCCCGAGAAGACGACGATGGCGCCGTAGCCTTTCGTCGCTGCGATCTTGTTCGGGCGCGTCGTCGTGGGCATCACGATGCGAGACGTGATGCCGTCTTCTGCGGCCGCCAAGGCGAGGGCTTGGGCGTGGTTACCTGAAAGATGGACCAATTCGATCAGTAAAGCGGGAGATTAGAGGAGGGAATCAAGGCGTTGAGACTTTTACCTGCGCTGTACCCTACGACGCCCTTCTCCTTGCCGCCGCTCTCGAGCCATCCGGGCTCCTGTTGGAGTCTCTTTATGGCGTGGAAGGCCCCGCGAGCTTTGAAGGCGCCGGTGCGTTGCATGTTTTCGCATTTGAACCAGAGCCTGAGGATGGGTCTCGCTGGTGTACGGCCGCTGCCGATCGCGGCAGAGTTTCTTGGTGTTGACGCCATTCGGCTCAGTGTCTTGTTCGTCAAAACGGGAGTCAGACGGACGTGTGACCTGATCAGTTGGCGGGCCTGAATGACCGAGTCCCTGGTCAGGGGTGGACAGGTTGAGAGGCCGGCCATGACTATGACAGCGGCTGAGATGAAGGTAGTTCTTTGTAATAGGATGGTAATAAGTACTGATTTTGGTTCTAGTATGGGCTTGAGTCTGACTTGGATATGGCATCAAGATGCGCGAAGTTGAGCAGCGGTGCTATTCGAGTGACATGCTCATCAAAGTGGTCGTGGCTTTCAGAACTACATGATGGCGAAATTTCAACAACTGTTATACTATGATTCAATTTAAAGTCATCGAGCTGCTTCGGGTAAGGAACCCGGCGTCAACGTCGTTCTCGCGGCGTTTACGACTTGGTTGGAAGTGGGACTCTCGGCAGGACTTACAACGACGCCGAAATGCACTCGGCAACTTGACCATGTCTCCGAGGTCGAGAGAACTTGACTTCCAATGAGACGACTCGTCCACTTAGGAGAATTAGCGAGCAGCTTAACACCATATGCAAGAGGTCATGGCAGGGCTTCAGCATCGGGTCTGACTTCCGAGGCTATGAACTCTCCTTGATCAATCATGTTGAGCACCGCAGAACGGGCTATTCCCCGGCCAACAAATTCCAATCATCTCCAGGAAAGACTCTGAATCGTATATCTTAGCTATGTGCTACTGCCAACGGCCGGCAGGCGCTCGTACAATGATGTATAATTGATGATTCTTGTGGTTGTCGACCACGATTAAAGATCTTCATAGCTTTAATTAATTAGCCAGGCAAACATAATTGGGCGTAATACGACTCTGGAAGTGTTTAAGTACGTGAGCGCCTAACAGCTGGTGTTTGTGGCATATAGGTAAAATAGCCAAACCATACAGTCAAAACAGCCGTACGTAATACTTCCATGTCGTACTACCATCCAATGAACTGCTTTTGAAGCCGATGCAGTCACTTCCATTTGAAGACATGGCCAAGAACTGTGCAAGCCGACCTCTCAAGCAATGTTGTTCCCACGTACAGAGGAAAACCAGTGAGGACTATCTTAGACCTACATAACGTTTGCAAGACTTTATGAAGCGTGTCGGCACGCTGATGAAGGGAGGCGCAGACACTATAATCATCATGATCCGTCATCATCGACCCATTCTCCCCGTAAAACGCGCAATCGGTCGGGGGATGGTAGGTACAAGTCACATGGCTTTTAGTCGTGACACTTGAAAAGAGGTAGGATCCTCCTTCTCTGACATAAAGCAGGTTCGTCGGACATCACTGGGAAAATCGGGAAATAAAACAAAAAAAAAGTCTATTCTCTTTTTCTCTTTCTGACCCGAGATCTGATCAAGACCCATGGCTGGCTCGCCCCAAAAAGGGGGAAAGAGCGTTTTATAGACGTCAACCGGAGGGAGGTGGGGAGTGTGAAGCATCTTCGGCATCTTCCCCAATAACCCCCACGAATGCGACCCAAATACCCCTATGCCGTAGCTTCAACGCCGAAAACTCCCAGATTCCCTAGTTTCGCATCTTGGTCTTTTTGATTTGCCATTGTTCTCTGGAACGAAAAAAAAAAAAGTCGAGGCGTGAGGACTGATTGCCCGGTTTTAACTTTCAAATGCCCCTCACCTGAGCATTGGATCATGTCCCCTTTTCCGTAGGTTATGCTTGAGAAAAAAACGAAGTGAGAAAACCAACTTCTGTATCCAGAAAACCCCCTTTCTTGATTCTGCCAGGTACTTTTGGACCATGGCTCTACCATTGAACCCCGATTTGGGTACGTAAAATTTCGACCGAGGTCGGTCTTGGAGAAGTGAATAGTCGGAAGAGAGGAGAAGGCCAGAAGAAAATCCAAATTCGAGGCTCGAGGCTCAGAGCGTCACCCTTTCTTGATATGTCCTTGTATGTTTTACCATGCACGGCATTCTTCTTGACCGTGTGGTTTGTCGTGGCAAATTGTTATTTTGCGTCGTCTCGCGTTGACGCGTGGTGTGTAGACGAGATCTCCGAGTGCAACGAAACGGGCCGGCGACAAGGCCTGTCGCGGATTTGACAGTAAAGGGTATGGCTATAGTAGTGGCTTGCCGGGTGTAATAGGCTTTTCCTGCATGATTGGGTCGGCGAGGTCGGATCGTAGTGATGAGAAGCCGTTGGCAAGAGGGAATGGCTTCAGGAGACCCCCTCTTCCATTCGAACTGAACGCAACGGTCGCAAATCATTGCAGCAGATCCTTGACGTTTTCTTTCACATTGAGCGCCCACTTTAGCTTCGCCAACGTCGACCTCGTCTCCTCGAGCAACCTCTCCTGCTCGGCATCCCGCCCGGCGACGCCAGCCTTGATATCCTTGAGCAAGAATTCTTGCTGCGCCTTGTACTCGTCAAACTTTTTCTGGATCTCCTCCTTTTGCCGCCTCAGCTCCTTGATGTTGCCGTCCTGCTGGTCGCACAGGTCCCGCAGCGCCGCAATCTTTTCGTCGTCGCGCCGCCGCTCCTCGACGACGCCCGCAATCTCGGACCGCAGCTTTAGGTGCGCGCGCTGCACCTCGTCGCCCTGGTCCTTCCAGTGCGAGCTGATGGCGTTATACCGTCCCTCCATGAGCGCGGCATGGGTGTTTGCGTCCTCGACCTGCTTCGTCGTGCTGGCGCGCATCTTTTCCATCTCGTCGCGCCACAGGAGCTCTTTTTCTTTGGCGTCCGCCGTGCGCTTCTTTTCTAGTTCCACATTGGCGTGGAGGGTTTCGACCTGGCGCTCCTTGCGGCTGAGGAGCGTCTTGGTGACGCTCGCTTCGAGGAGGCGGCTCTCGTAGTCGCTGATGATGCGCTCCATCTTGTCCTCTACCAGCTTGGCGGCCTGCTTGGCCTCCTCGGCTCGTAACCGTTCGATCTGGATGTCACGCTTTAGGGCTTCGTTGTCGCTGACGAGCTTGTTGATGACCCGTCCCGTCTTTCCCAGACCCGCCTTGCCAATGGTCGAGTCCCAGCCTGGGCCTTGTCCTTCGGGTACGGGAGCGGCGTTTTCATCGTCGGCAGGCGGCGTCTCTTCCCTCCTCGCTGAGTCTATTTTGATGGTGTTGTCGTTGCTGGCGTGAGGCCAGTCGTGTTTTAACTTGACGCCTGGCGTCCTTTCTTGGTGATTCGATGCCATGCTGACTGCGCTGGCGTTGCTGTTTACGGAACTGGAGAATGCGGAAGTGTGTGAGGGTGCGTCGGAGCTCGTGTCGCTCGCGGCTTCGAAGCTGGGTACTGTTCGGATGGTCTGGACCATCTTAGGGGCGCCTCGGGGAGAAGGGAAAGGGCTCGGCGTCGACTGGTGGGTTCCGTCGATGCGCGTGTTCAAGCTACTGTTGCGTACGTTACGAGAGAAGTAGGAGGTGGTGATAGGGGGAGCGAGTGTGCGTCGACTGCTCGAGAGACCATTTAGCGATGGGGCCGTCGTCGTTGTCGTCGGGGAAGAAGACGTTTTGGCGGAAGTTGTTGAGGTAGAGGTGTGGAGGTCTTGAGGAGGTTCGAGGTCAGCACGACGGTCACCTTTCCTTCCGTAAGTTCCAGGAACGGCAGCGGAGTGGTATAGCGCCAGTGCCAGACTCCTGAAAGGTTTAGGTTGTCGGGAGAGGCTAGAGACAGAAGATGGCGTGGAGTGGGCGGGTTGTGGATCGGGGCGAGGTTTCAAGCAAAGAGTGCACAAGGACGGGGACCCTTACCGAGAACAAAGTCTTGTGGAGGAATATCAAAGTCGGGTACGGGTACCTGAGGAGGGTTGGATGGGAGCCGTTGCTTGTCGTGTTTATTGAGTTTTTGCAGTCGACTAGGCATGTCTCTGGCTCATGTTATTTCAGTCGTCGTCGTCGTCTTGGGGTTGTTGATGGTGGTGGCCCAGGTAGGCTGGTCGACGGTCTGGTAGTTTGCAGATTGTTTAGTGTTGGCGTGGTGGGTGGTTGCAGCAGAAAGTTGGGGGCGCGCGCGTTCGTCTTTTTTGGATTGGGCGTTGGTTGATTTTAGCTGCGGTCGAAAACGGCGGCCCGTCTGATGTCGGACCGGCGGCTGACGTGGGATTGGATGCGCGGGTTCGGTGGGTTTCTTGGGGGAAGAAGAGACTGAACTCGATATCCGTAAACGAGAGACAGACACACGCACTGCCTGGAATGGGCGGATGTCCGGGTCAAGCGTGGTGGGTGTGGTGGTGGTCAATTACAGCTGGGAAGAAGCACGCGAAGCCCATGCGGCGAGGGCAATGCAAGGAAGAGAGAGAGAGAGACAGAAAGACAGGCAGAAAATACGGGAAGAAAGATGGGACGGGAATCTCGGCCTTGAATGACAAAAGGCTGGATTGGATCCAGAGTTATCCGTAAGGTCAGGTAGGTCAGGTATTGTATTACCTAGTCCTACGTCAGTCAGATAGTGTGGACAATCTTCCTCTGACAGGAGGTGGGAAAGGAGGGTCGAGCGAGAAGGGAAAAGCCCAGATGAAAACTAAGCAGGAACGGCGGCCGAGACAAGCATAAGGCAGATCAGAGCGGGCATTTGGTAATTCCTAGGGTCGGGTGCCTTGAGTACGGGCATGCAATTGTGGACGGAGTACGCAGTAATGATCAATTCGGCCAAGGGGACCCGCTGTGTCTTGATCACTGGTTTTGCATTGCTTTTCTTCGTCCGTCTTTGATACAAGACAATATCAAATAACTTCCTTGCCTTACTTAGCCAGGCACATGAACAAAACATCAACACTGACAACGGAACATGCAACCATAAGGCAAAGCACACCACCAACAGCAGAACACACCGCATCGAGGCACAACGCACAACACACCGGGCACCGAACAAATCACAGCAAACGGGGGCCACCGGCAGACCGATATGACAACCCTGACGTGACCACTCATCTGCCCTGACTAACCAGTTGAAACCCCCACTAAAAAGCAGGAGAGCACCCTGTTCCCCAGCAACCCGGCTGCTGCGTCACTCAGCCTCTGCAGGAAAAGGTTGCATGGGGATGGCTCATGCACGGCCCTCCTATTATGTATTGCTCTCTTTTTATGTGCCTACAGCTTCCATTATGGATCATGTGTCTACCTACTTATGTACGTAGACTGGTAGCCCCCTGAAGTCATCAGGTAAGGGGCAACGGCGCATCTTAAAGCGAAAAACGACATCTCCATGATACAAATGCGCATAACATTAAATTTCCCTTCAAATCTCATTCTAGGAATAGCCCCCCTTTCTCTAGAAGCCGCCTTACATGGCCACACGAAACACCGCACACTTAGAATATGAGCCTGGATAACCGCATTGTGTATGTAATGCGCCAGCCTCCTTGAATAAACTCTACCTAGCAGACACTCTCTCTCTTCCTTCAGTCCCCTAATACCAAGAACAATCTCAAAGACCAACATTTGAGATCGTAAAGATACACACCCAGCTGCCAGTAACCCCATCCTTCAACCCCCTTCGCCACCAGCATCCGTCTCATCCCGTCCCCAGCTTGAAAGCTCTTTAATCCCAGCGCAGATCTGAGCCGCATCTCACTGTCACTTTCACCTCGTCAAAGGAAAAAAAAAGAAGACACCCCTATCCCAGTCACCAGCGGCTGAGCCCAAATACACGATTTCTCCCCTACCCCCTGGACCGATCGTTTCTGGGCCCCCTTTTCCCGGGCACCGTTCAAGGAACCCATTACTTGAACGCAAGGCTTATCAACTTTATCCTCCTCCCATAACCCTCATCCCATCTTGAAACTGCGCCCCCCGCCATACTCATCCCGAAAGACTACGTGAGCCTGCAGCGGGAAGAACACAAGGAAGACGACAGATACCGTCTCAACTCAGCAAGAGGGCTTCGTCAGGTGTTCGGCCTCCATCCACAATCCGCCGTCTTTATAATTAGTTCACACCTCGGGGCAATTGGCTTTCTCGCGGCAGCTTGCATGCGAGAACGACCACACACACACACACGCACACACATACACACACATACATCTACAATCTATGCACCTCAACATTGACATCGTTATCCGAAACAGTAGACATTGCTCGAGGACCTACCAAGATCCTACCTAGGTTGGACCAATCGAAGTCGCTAAGCGTACCTCGAAGCTCGTGATACTAACGAAATCCCGCTCCCCTCCCGTCTCTCTTCCCTCCTCCCAGAATAGCTTGACAGTATCTGTTTCTTCGGTCTACGTACCCTTCAACATCACATAAAATGACACACTGCGCCAAGCCCGCCCAAACCGGACAACCACCGGGCAAAACATCTCCAACCCCCCGTACTGCCATACCAAAACGTCCCCCGGAAACCACTAGACCGACCGACGCTAACGTCAGACCTGAGGGACCGAGGCCGTCCATGCCCCCTCCTTCCTTCCATCCTTCCCCGGGGAAGAATCCGTCACTCAGTGTCCGAGAGCTTCGTCAGCTCCAGCCCGTCGCCTGCCGCATTCCCGCCCGTCCTGCATGCGACCCGCGGGGGTGTCGTATGCGTATGGCTTCAGGACACACGCCTCAACCCAAGGTATATAATGGATTCATCTCTCCAACATAGACACATACGACCACACCCATCAGAGAATTCGGGATCCCGTCCGCTCTCCCATAGACAAGCTGATGAGGGCCAGATTAGTAGTTGAGTCGGTGACGATCAGCGAATACCTGGTGTTGTATGTTTTTTTCTCTCTCGTATACGTTTTCTTGTGTGGTGCTAGGTATACTTGTGGTTATTTGCCAGGAGGGGGACGGGAAGGCTAGGCCAGGCAGCCTGCACTAATTTCTCGTGTATGAATGACAAGATCAAGAGGAAGGTATCCGGCTGTCACCACCTCAAGAACACATCAACTGGTTTAACAGACTTTGCTTTCCGGGCCTCTGATGGCCCTTGATTTTACATGTATACAGTTTATCCGTACACTTACCATGGTTTCGAGTCCCCGATCGAACGCCAGACCCATGCCATGCCATGCTATGCTCACGCCGATTTGCTTCCGTGGCATTCTCCTGTTGTCTTTTTATGCCTTCTCTGCTTTCTCTCCATCTCTTCAAGTCAGTGGGCCCCGGAGACCAATTGCTGCCCGATTCGCTCCAGTTTTTCCTTGGGTATTCGTTTGGGTTTCCGCGGCTATCAAATCATCCATCCTCCGCAAAACCATTCCGCTTTCAATGCCGTCTTTGAACGGTCTATGCAGTCGCTTGAGATCGGCCTTGATCATGGTCATCCTATGTTGTGATAGCCGTCGTGTTGTTCGTCGCTGGTGCTGTTCCAGCCTCTGCAGCTGCCTTCGCCGATTCTAACCAGGTCGGCCGGAACTTTACCAAGTATTTTGCCGCCAGAGGCCGTGCGTCCTCGTCTGTACACAAAATTAGCACCGTTAATGACACGGTAGCGAAGGATAGCACATACACTCTGTCCATATATCTTGCACTGTATCCAGAGCCAAGTCTTTGGCCGGCGGCCGCATCATGACCAGGTACAACAGACTTGTCAACGCTAGGGGCACAACCAACGGATCCCGACACATCAACTTGACGCGTGATAAGATGGCAGGGCTGAGCTCGGGAATCTCGCCCAAGAACCGAGTAATGACCTTGTCTTGCGCATTGAGATACTGAGAGAAGCCGTCGATCAACTTCAGAGCCCATTTCTCGTAGTGCAGGGGATGGCCTCCATCCTGCTTCTTCTGCAGCTGATCGTTGTACCATTCTTCATGTAGCCATGTGATGGCAACATCGATACGGCGGCGGAAGTCCTCGAGGACGTAGGTATACAGGGACTCCCGGATACTGTCACCGAGAGCTAGACGGCCAGTGGCCTCGTCCTTTACACCGCCCTCCAAGCCGGCCGACGAACGGCTGGCCAAGCGCGTAATGATGGCGATCCAAGATTCTCGGTCGTTGGTGCTGGCAGCCAATCGGTTGATGCCAGACTTTGACTTTTTCGCAGGGTCCTCTAACGTCTTGACGAACTGGAAAAGCGACATCACAGAGCCTTGGCCCGCACTGAGTGCCAACTCAGGCGTAAGTGCTGGTGGAGGTGGTAGTCTAAACGTCCTCAGACCGAGATCACCGTCATCTGGTTTGGTTACAGGGTCGCTGTCAAGCTTGTTGAGGATCTGTTCGTTGTCCTCGGCGGCGTAGAAATCTGGCTCGTATTCATCGTCGTCCTCTTCTACGCCAAGAGGAGCGGTTTCGGGATCGATTTGTGGTGGGGGTTGGGCAGCGAGCACATTGAGTCGTCCTCGGATACCCTGCAAAGAGTTAGTAAAGGTCACGCCCTGCATATATCGACTCAGACCTACCTCGACAGCTTTCGCGAGCAGTTGGGCGTCTGTCCGAAGGAGCGTGGTGATGCTGATCTTGGCAGCCAAAGCTGTAGGCAAAGTGCCCACGTCAAACGCTTTCAGTCCCTCGCTTCCAGTAAGAGTAAAGACGTCGCCTAGACTGTGAGGGCCTGGCGGTAGTGGCGTGATTTGTATCTGCGGCGTTGTCGCAATTTGAGGTGCCATCCGCTGGCGCTTGGCTTCTATACCCTCTTGTTGCTGCTGTGCCTCGAGGGCACGTTTCCGGCCAGATTCATCAAAGATCTCGTGTCTCATGCGCATCATTCTCTCCACGTGCTGTTGAATCCGTTGAGCCATGGGATTATGAGGATCGCTTCGTTACAATGGTTAGCGATGAAACAAGCAGAATGGTGCACATGGGACTAAGGATATACCGTTTGGCCAGATGTATCAAGAGCATTCGAGTAGTTTTCTCCATGGACTTAACCATTACACGAGTTCTAGGGGTCATTGGCGAGTTTGCAAGCTTCAACGGGTTGAAGTTGAGAACGGCATTGAGGATCCTATTGGCAGTGCCCGGGCGACTGCGGATCAAAATGGACAGGCAGTTCAAAGTGGCATCAACGAGCAACACATCACTATCATCATGGTGCTGCGGTTAGCTATCGTCGGACCTTTCCCGCTCTCGCTTGCAATCCTTACCTGCTGTTCTCCTGCAGTATGCTCAGTATCCTGTCCAGTAAACCAGCCCCTTCGGCGTCGAGCGTCCTAGCATCCAACGTCTGGTGGTTTGGCGGGATCTTGTCGAGTGATATGTCAAGGGAATCGCCACGCTAGACCTTAAGTCAGTAAGAACACTAATGCATACTCTTGGGTTCATCGTACTCTCGGTTCGTTGGGGTTCGCCGCCGACTGTGCTAGAACAACTCGCTGGGCAAACTTGATACAGCATATCCGCACCGTGGAGTCGGCATCGTCCCAAATTCGAAGGATCCTCTGCTTTATCGCGACCATCCGTTCCCATGTAAATGTGTCGTACGAGTTATTGATGCTACCGATTCAATTAGCCTCCGATGCACGCAACGCAGCCAGAGCATGCCGAAGAAGTAGATGCGCACTCACATCCATCGCAGCGCAAAGGGATAGATGCTGGCTGCCGTCTGAATAGCGCTTCGCAGGACGTGGGCGTCCTCGTTGGGGGTCTCGACCATCGTCTGTAGAGTGTCCAGCACAAACAGCTGCATCGTCTCCTTCTCGCTTCCGGGGAGGGCTGGCGTCGCGAAGGCTTCAGCGAGGAAATCGGCGCCCCATCTGCGCAGTTCGACGCCCGCTGTGGGACCGACGATTGGTAGGATGCTTTTGACGACCGTCGGGTAGTACTTAACGTCACCGAGAACGAGCTTCCTGGCGTCGTTTAGTTGGCGAATCTGGTCGCTCACAGACACCTGCGGGGAGGGAGCCGCCATGATTGCAGCAAGCGATGGCGAAGACGCTTGAAGTCTGAATGATTTTAGGCAGATGGAGAAATAATGTGAAAGTCGATGAAACGTAAAAGTGTTGTTGGATATCGAATCTCGGGCAAGTTGGAAGACAACTTGGGTATCACGAGGGCAGCAGCTGTCGCGACTTGTCGAAATATGGAGAGCTCAAGCTTTTCCAGATCACCATTCTCCAACGCGCCGATAAACACACAGTCGCAATCGTCAAGAGTCGTGTAATTCGTCGGGATGGATGGCGAAAGCGAGATGTGCGATGAGGAAATTTTCCGGCGATTCGTATCGGCTACCCGTCGATGCGATTCCTCTGTTTGCCTTGCTCCAAAAGTCTGATGTATTTCCTGCGGGTGCAAGAAGAGGCAGCAAGCACCTGCCGACGTTGAGGGACCTGCGTGACAAGCGACGCGGATTATGACGGGGCGTGTCGACGGCTCCTGGCTGTTTTGGGTTAGCGCATCGGCTGCCCTAGAGCCTGGGAGCTGTGGACCCTCCTCATCGGGCATGGAAGGCACGCACGGTACCTTACCTTTCAGTCACTTCTATCCACGGACGCTGGACTCAGTATCGCTTGTTCAAATTAAAGAGAACTTTTACCGTGGTGGTGCGTTCTCAATTGAATGATGCAAATCGGCATTCGTGACGAAAAATCGGAAACGCCTGCCGTGATGTAATGATCAAGGATGTTTTCAATGCACCTAGATAACCTAAATACCGGCTGGAGCTTTGAGCTTGAGGTCGCAGGGCCCAAAAGCTACGAGAAAGATGCAGCTTCAAAACCAGCTTCCCATACTTAGGTACCGTGAGTCTAAGCTTCAGTGCTTCCAATGAGGGCAGTTTTGTCTTTTCTCTCTTTCTTCATATAAATGTATATTTATATAGCACACTATTGCAGCATGCGTATTTCCGTTGAGTAACATAGTTCCAAGATGAACGTGAAGATCTCAGTTCTACGAAATGTACCTCTTCTTCAACTGGGCCAGGTACCTTGCTTACCTTGAGTGTGAAGATGTCTTTTCTCTCCTGCAAAGGCGGCGACGGAATGTCTGTTCCCCCCCCCCCCCCCCCAAAACAACCAAGAAAGCTGCTCCCAGAGAACCCCTGCCCACCCAAGCTTGTCGCACAAGTCTCCACGTCACTATCAGTTCTGCCGCACTTTCTCCGCCTTATCGATACCAATCAGCGTCGAGGCAATCAATGCCGGGCTGGGACGCGCCTATTGGAATTTCCAGAAGTTCGAACCACGGCGTTTGCGACAAGGGCCCCGAACCGACCATTGAATTTCCCGAATCCACGGCGCAAACCCACGATCGACCACCCCTCCCCCTTCCCCAAGGGCCTGAACCAACCTCACGAACCCTCGATTACCGAATCCAACGAAAGATAGAACCTCAGAATTTGGTCACAATGGCGATGTGCGTCAATTCCCCCATCCGTCGCCCGTCCCCTCCACCGCCGCCGCCGCCAGAGTGAGCAAGTGGTCTGACAAGCAGGAAACGACAGCCCCCAAAAGTCCTCCTACTACGATCGCAACCTCCGTCAAGGACCCGCCCTGATCAGAGCGCGCAAGCCCTACCTCGCAAAGAACCTCGCCGTCGGTGCCGGACTGTGGTGCTTCGTCGGCGCAGTGTGTATGTGGCGAAACAACTCCCCCCCCCCCCCCCTTCGCGTAGACAGGCACCGTTGCGGAATCACCAAGCAAGATAGCTGACACAGTTTTTTTGGGAAACAAACAGATTGGTACACGATCAAGGCGGTCGGTCAAGACGAGTTTGAAGATGTCAAGGTTCCTGACGCCCCGAGGCAGCCAGCAAAGTCCAACTAGGGCCGTTAGAGAGACGAGAGCGACGGTAGAAGGAGACATGTGATGTACGAGTTTAAGCGCAGGATGGGATCCATAATCCCTAGGAATAAAAAATACGGGGAGTATATCAGTATGCGTGGGAGCATATGCATTGTATAGTATATATCTGCGAGTCTCACTCATCTCGCTCTTTTCGCCTGTGGCATCAATATCAAAGAAAATAAAAACAAATCCCCAATTAATAACTCTGTGCATCTCTCATTACAGGATCAGACCCGTCCATTCAATGCAAATGCAGCTCCGTAAAACCTGTCCGTTCCTCCCATCTTGTAGACACCCATAAGTTTTGACACCCTCTATACGGGGGGGGGGGGGGGCAGAATGAACATGCCCGTTGAAACAACGCGCCAGTGCAAGCACAACTAGTTTAAGGAAAGAAAAAGGGGCGAGCTGCCCAAGCCGTCGTGGGGTATCATAACAGAGCAGTAAGCCTCGAAAACGCCGTTGGCCGTCCATTGATGCCGTCCTAACTAGCCATCGCCGACACTGGCTCTTGTTTGGGAGCTGTGTTTTTCGCAGCTTTTGATGTGCGGCTGCCTGCGCGCTTCATCTGGGCGCTCTGTGTCAAAACATTGGCTGTTCTGACCATCTCGGGAGAAGCAGAAATAAATCGGTTCATTGGCGGCGACGCCTGCGGCACGACATGGCCATTCGTCACGGCTGGTATCGGTTGTTGGTTGGACGGGCCTGCTGCTGCTTTACCTCCCTGCATTGGACTGCTCAATCGAGCACCGGCTGCTGCAGGTCCTGTGTTGATCTTGTGCGCAATGTGGTTCGGGTTGGCCCATGGAGTATCTTTGATAAATTGCTCCCCGGCGGGGCCGAGGTTAGATCCGAAAGCCACTGCTTGATAATCGTCAATGGGCTGCATTATTGAACGCTGACGAGGTTTCGTGTTGCGCTGGTAGGAGTCAGTAATGTGTTTTCCACCCAAAGAATCCTACGATTCACTAACCTTCATTTGCTCCAGGTCGTCCTCGATCTCTGAGCCACTCGCGCCCCTCATGGCCGGCACCGCGGGGAAGCCCTCATGCTTAGCGAGACCGGCCAAAAACGAGACCTCCGAATTGTATGCCACGGCATTCCTTGTGCGCTGTGCAGGGTTCGTGGGGAAGAGGAGGCCGTAGTCCGGAATGCTGTGTGCGCTTCGCCTAGCATTCTGGGTCTCGTACCACTCCTTGTTGAGATCTTCGAGCATCTTTGAGCGCTTTTCCCGAGAGCCTTGGTAGAATTGATTCCAAATCTGGGCACGGCGCGCCACTGCCAATCTCTCAAGGGCCTCAACCGAGAGCTCGTATTCTTTTTCAATATTTCGAAGCCTCTTTTCGAGCCTTTCGTCCAGACATTGCTTCATGTTTAAGTATTCGGGATGTGTCGGCGGCTCGGCTTGCAGTGAATGTTCTTCATGCTCGAGGCGCTCGAGGCGATCCTTGTACAAACTGTGAAAACTGCGTTAGTCGCTGAGAAAGCTAATGCTTCTTCTCGGAAAGACTCACCGCTCGCGGAAGACGACAAATTTCTCTTCGAGATCGGTCCATTCCTCAACCGCAGCACGTTTTCTTTCAACTGTTGCATTTTGTCAGCAAGGCTTCGAAACATGGATGGGTCGCAAGCCACCTACATTCTTCGTCATTCCTGGTCGCCTCTGCCTCGTCGTCACCTTCGTGGTCAGCCTGGTCGTCGCCGTGAGGCCCCGAGTCGTCGTCACCACGACTATCGTCTCGGGTGTCGCCCTCGTGCCCTTCGTTTTCGTGAGCCTCGACAGCGTGACCTTTCCTTCTGCTCCCATTGCGGGTAACCTTTTTTGTGATTTGTGAATCCTTGATCGGGCTGTGACCATCGCGCGAAGGGCCACGCTTGCTGTGGGGAAGTTCCAAAACACTTTCCTCGGTCGCTGAGTGATCACCAGTATGTGAGTTTGTGGACGGGGCCTCGTCGTCATGCATTTCCACGTCAGTCTTGTGCTGATCCTGCTCCTGGGGCACGACGGAACCGGTGCGCTTCCTGGCGGGCTGGCCTGGCTCGGAAGATTCCGCGACCGGCGACCGCTTCCTTTTCTTGCTATCGGTATTCTCAGGGTCGTCTTCGGTGGTTGGGAGCTCGGTCGACTTCTTGGGCTTGGTGGGCGAGCCCAAGTCACCGTGACTAGAGGTCATTGACACGTCGTCGCGGTCGGAAAGACTGTCGTCGTCGCCATCGTCGTGGCCGTCGACAGAAAACGTCTTTTGAAGCTTGCTAGGAGTCCGTTCGTAGACCTGGCCGTCGTTGAACTGATTGACAACGACGTCCTTGTGGCGCTGTGCCTGCGGGGTGTCGTAGAGACGCTCAGTCTCCGCTTCGGTATCATTTGCCTCTGATAGATTGCTATCAGAGTCAAGCGCCTCGTCATGGTCTGGCCGAGTGTGGTCGAGCTGCATCCCATCAAGAGATTCACCGCCGTCCTTGTCCTCGACGTCGCTCAGCGGGCTGGAGATGTTGCTATCGTCATGATCGAGCGTCGCCTGCCCTGGAGAAAGGGCAGGCGGCGCGGACGCCGTAGCTGCCATTGAAAAATTGAGTTGATACCGCGGTTTGGGATATCAAATCGGGTGTTTTGGAGATTGGTTGCGTCGTGGAGCAGTGCAATTCGGGTAGACGAGTTTTCGTGGGAACGAAGACGGGGCGCGGAGGGACAAGCACCAGCGGCAGCGACAGCGGTGGGTTGGAGGAGCGGGCGGGTCGCTGTCGTGAAGAGGGAAGCGAGTGCGTGCTAAAATCAAGGTTCGAAAGAAAGGAGTTGAAGAGAAGCATCAACGCGTGTGACTGTCTGATCCCGAATGCAGAGGTGGGCGAGCGCAAAGTGGTGGTGTTGTGGTGGGTTTTCGGGGATGAGAGAGAAGCGTTAGTGACCTGCCGCTCCATGAGAGATGCGCTCACCTGCTCCCTCTCTCTCTGTGCTCTGTGCCTTTCTCCGGCCCCCCCCCCCCCCAGCGGAACCAGCATCGGTCGGCAGAACCAAGTCTTAGCAACGAGCGAAAGCGGTGAGAGCTGGCACAACAGCGGGCACGGGGCACTTGTCCTCGGCAAATAGCGGTCTTCTGACGTTTTGCACCAATCCACGGTTGTTCCGTTTCTTATCGGCGCACTCCACCTCCGAAATCTCTTATCGCTTTGGAGCGCAGGCCAAGTGGTACAGAGAGCTTGATTTTTTTTCTTGTCGCGGCAGCGATCTGGGGCGGATCGGTGCATCTACAGCAGACTCGTTGCAGAACATAGATACTCAGCAAAACAAGTCATATATCTGTCGCAACAATGGGGAAAAGGTGAGTTCACTCCCAATGTCATGGCACATTTTTAAGACTAATTGGTTTCTGAATAGTTCTAAACTTACGGCCTCAAGCAAGGCCATTGACCCCACTCTCGATGCCCTCTTCGCATCCAGTGTAAGTCGTTTTCTGCAAAAGTCGACCAATGCAGCCATGAAAACTCTAACAAAATTCAGGCAGGACCTGTGAAGGCCCCGGAAAAGTCAAGGTACTCCGAAGCGCCTCCACCGAAGGCAAAGGCCGCTCCAGAGGCTTCCGACGACGATGAGGAACTACCTGATGCCGACGACGAGGAGCTGTCTGAGCTTGGTAGCGATGAAGACATTGACCTCGAGCATATCGCCGATTCAGAGGAGGAGGAAGTGTCAGAACCAGCTGCAAAGCCCAAGAAGGAGCGCAAGCGCAAGAGAGTAGAGGACGACATCGAGGGCAAATACCTGAGCAAGCTCGCCGAGGCAGAGGAGAAGGAGATCCATGCTGAGAAGCGCAGCAAGAAGGAGTCCAAGGATGCGGAAGAGGACGAAGAGTCTGCCTCAGAAACATCTTCCGAGGGCGAGAGTGCGGGTGAAGGCGAGGAGGATGAGGAGGAGGAAGAGGAAGAAGAAGAAGAGCAGGAGGAGTCTGACGATGACGCCGTCCCCGTCCACGAATCCGTCGCAGCCGAGAGCAAGGCCAAGACAAAGGACACGGAGCTCGAAAAGGCAAACCGCACAGTCTTCCTCTCCAACGTCGCCTCCGAAGCCATCGACAACAAGACGGCCAAGCGCGCCCTCGAAGCCCACCTCACCAGCGTCCTCGACAAGGACGCCAAGCCCCCGCAAAAGATCGAGTCCATCCGCTTCCGCTCCATCGCCTTCTCCGGCGGCGGCCTCCCCAAGCGCGCAGCCTACATCACAAAGTCCCTCATGAACGAGACGACCAAGTCCGCAAACGCCTACGTCGTCTTCTCCACGCCCGCCGCCGCGCGCAAGGTCTGCGCCGAGCTCAACGGCACCATCGTCCTCGACCGCCACCTGCGCGTCGACAGCGTCGCTCACCCCGCTCCGACGGACCACCGCCGCTGCGTCTTCGTCGGCAACCTCGGCTTCATCGACGACGAGACCATCCTCGCCACCAACGAGGAGGGCGAGACGGTGCAGAAGAAGCGCACCAAAGTGCCGGCTGACATTGAGGAGGGTCTCTGGAGGACGTTTGGCAAGCACGCCGGCAAGGTCGAGAATGTGCGCGTCGTTCGCGATCCCAAGACGAGAGTGGGCAAGGGTTTCGCCTACGTCCAGTTCTACGTAAGTTGCCTTCAAATATTACGACGTAGTGGGAGAAACATTGCTAACCAAATATCCACAGGACGGTAACCACGTAGAATCAGCCCTCCTTCTAGACGGCAAGAAGTACCCCCCGATGCTCCCCCGCATCATGCGCGTAACCCGCGCAAAGGCCCCCCACAAGACCGCCCTCGCCATGGAGCGCACCAACAAGGCCAGAGCCGCCCAAGCAGACGCTTCACGCGGAGCCCCCGGCAGCACAAAGTACAAGGCCAAGATCACCCCCGAGCAGCAGTCCCTCGCCGGCCGCTCCAGCCGTCTCCTGGGCCGTCAAGGAGCCCGCCGCGAGCAGCGCAGAGGCCGAGAATTCGAAGATAGGAAGCCGCGCGCCCCTGGCAACGGCTCCGGCGCCATCCCCAAGGATGAGATGAAGAAGCCCGAGGACTTTATTTTTGAGGGCCGCCGCGCCAGTGCCAAGGACGGCAGGCCAAAGGATCTCAAGTTCAACAAGCGGAGTAAGCCCCTGAACAAGGGCGGCGTCAAGAAGAGCAAGCCTACGGGCCGTGGTGCCAAGAGAGCCGCGGAGTGGAAGAAGAAGCAAAAATGAATCTAACAATTTGCGGAGGGGGTGGGGTGACCTACTTGTATTGAGGTAGTTGCATGAAATACCAAAAGTAGACGGATGGAAGCGTCGGGAAAAGGCGTACAAAATAATGAACATTATACAAAGCACATTGATACATCTGTGACTTACAGAGCAACCCTCGATTCCCACATCAAGTATTGTTTTGCTACCAATAGCACATATGTACGTTACACTCTGCAATCACAGCACCGAATCACAACATGCAAATTAATTTGGAAGAATACGTCGATTTACAAGTGACTAGTTTCAATCCCCCAAGAGGCTCTCGTCAGACAAGTCAGGAGGTACCACGTATGTACTTGTGAAAGAAGAAAGTGACTTGGTCTCATCTATTATAACTCGAGCTTGACGCCGAAATATCCATTCGTTGGGTTATGGGTTAATCCAGTGCCTTGTGCGTCCATGTCCGTCCGGCGAGAACGAGAACGAGAACAAAAGTCTACCGAACCGACATCCCGACGGCCGCCAAAAGAACAAACTTTTTTTCATGCAATTCGGTTTTCGTCCAAGGCTGCCGGGTTCGTCATTGTTCGTTGCAGCAACCGATATACCGCGAAACAAAAAAACGGGACGGTCTCCGATGTCGGCTTAGTACTCGGCATCATCCTCCTCACCCTCGTACGAGTCGGCAGCAACCTCCTCGTAATCCTTCTCAAGTGCAGCAAGATCCTCACGGGCCTCGCTGAACTCACCCTCCTCCATACCCTCACCGACGTACCAGTGGACGAAGGCACGCTTGCTGTACATGAGATCGAACTTGTGGTCCAGTCTCGACCAGGCCTCGGCGATGGCGGTGGTGTTGGACAACATGGAGACGGAGCGGTCGACAGAGGCGAGACCACCATCGCCAGCGGCGGCGGGAACGGCCATGGGCTTCTGGTAGTTGATTCCGAGCTTGAAACCGGTCGGGCACCACTCGACCAGGTTGAAGGAGGACTTGGCCTTGAGGGCAGCAATGGCGGCGTTGCAGTCGCGGGGGACGACGTCGCCACGGTACAGAAGGGCAACAGCCATGTACTTTCCGTTGCGGGGGTCGCAGACGACCATCTGGTTGTTGGGCTCGAAGCCTGTGATGGATTAGCGCTCGTTCGTATTCACATTTTGCTGGCAGACGATAAAGACATACACTGGAAGGTGAGCTCCTGGACCTTGAAACTCTCGTGAGAGCTCTTGTTGGCAGAGATGACGGGAGCGTAGCTGATCAAGGGGTAGTGAATACGAGGGTAGGGGACCAAGTTGGTCTGGAACTCGTTGAGATCGACGTTGAGGGCACCATCGAAACGGAGGGAGGAGGTGATGGAGGAGACAACCTGGGCGATGAGGCGGTTGAGGTGCTCGTAACCGGGACGGGGAATGTCGAGGTTGCGGCGGCAGATGTCGTAGACAGCCTCGTTGTCGACGAGGAAAGTGCAGTCCGAGTTCTCAATGGTGCTGTGGGTAGACAGGACGGCGTTGTAGGGCTCAACGACGGCAGTCGAGACGCGAGGGGCGGGGTAGACGGCGAACTCAAGCTTCGACTTCTTGCCGTACTCTGTGGAGAGGCGCTCGAGGAGGAGGGCACCGAATCCAGAACCGGTACCACCGCCGAAGGAGTGGAAGATCAGGAAACCCTGGAGGGAGTGGCAGTTGTCTATAGGAGGTATTGGTTAGTTTCGACGTGGCCGGCGGGCCGAAAGGCATCAAAAGGGGTACGGACCAGCGACGCGGCGAACACGGTCAATGACATTGTCGACCATCTCCTTGCCGATGGTGTAGTGACCACGAGCGTAGTTGTTGGCAGCATCCTCCTTGCCGCTGATCAACAGCTCAGGGTGGAAGAGCTGACGGTAGCCGCCAGTTCGGATCTCGTCGATGGGAGAGGGGTCGAGATCGACGAAGAGGGAGCGAGGAACGTATTTTCCTCCGCTCGTCTCGGTGAAGAAGGTCTCGTAGGAACCGCCGTCGACGACGTCCTTGGCGCTGGGGTCAGGACGACCATCGGAGCCGAGGCCGTGCTCGAGGAGGTAGCTGCGCGTTGGGCGGTCAGTTTCACCGGATTTCGCGTTTGGATCGGGAGGTTATGAGATTGGAGGTCAACGTACAGCTCCCAGGCAGAGTTACCCAGCTGGGTACCGGCCTGACCGAGATGAAGGTGAAGAATCTAGAGATATCGCCGTCAGTATTGGGGCCACACACCGAGGTCAGGATGGATGGGACAGCTAGGTAAGGTAGGCTAGATTTCAGGGGTCGCCTCGGTACGGGAAAATGGGGGAGAGTAGCGAGCAGCCAGCAAGCAACCCACGATCCCGCGGGAAGCTGTGATATGGAGGATTTGGAGTAGAGATCAGAAGATAAAAGGAGAATGAATGACATTGAACATACCTCGCCCTTCATTGTGTAATGTGGCTCAATGAAACTTGGGAATAGCTGCGACGCAAAGTGGAATGGGGAAAGGGAATATTTTCACGCGCGCAGCGCAGAGTTGAGGTTCGGAAGAGCTAGGGGGAGGAAGGTGTTGGTGATGGTTTTCAGAGGTTTGGAGTGGAGGGTCACTTGTTGTGGGCAAGGCGGGGCACAATCAACAAGGCCGACCAGTGGCGCGATAGGCTTCAAGGCAAAGGGTATTCCCCCCCTTCTTCACTGGGCTTAGCGCCTGCCTTTCACTGCTAGCTTTAGTGCTCTAACAGCTGTTGGTGTGTTGGGTTTCCAGTACCAAGATGATTGCGGGGTTCCTTTGAGCCAATCAAGTACCGGTGACACTCTCACCGCTACATGGCCCAAGCGTTTTTCCCTTTTGTCTATTGGACGACGTTCAGGGGTGCATGAAGATACCCGCACACTGCCACCTGCCATCACCATTTACCGGCCCTTCACACGGCAACAGCTGCGATATACGACGGGATATCAAGCTCGGAAATGTTCTTTCCTTCTTCACCTGGCTATCAAGGCAGAAACAGACATATTTAAGGCTTCAATTGCATTCAGTATCCTCACCGCTCACTCATCAGCTGCCACATCTTCTCTTCCTTCTTGACACAAATGGTCTGTGCGGGGAATCCGGGGTCCAAGGCATTGACTTTCGGGAACAGCAGGCGAAGATCTTGCCAGATTCGTAGTGCCTTTGATGAGAAAAAAAAAATCTGAGAGCACTTGGGGAAGGCTGGTGGTTCAACAACTTTGAGGCTCTAGCACGGCTATACCCTGGATTCTTCTTCTCTAATTCAGACAGCCAACTTGACTCGACGTCGTTCAAAGGCGTATCCTCGTAGTCGGTGACATCCGAGCGATCTTCAGAGGGGCCGAGCCAGATCCGGCCCCACTCTCCGCTTCCGTTTGTCGTCCGACGTCAACAACTTCTCCTTGTCCAAGGTAGCCCTACAACAATTTAGACGACAAGGCGGATCAAATAACTCAAGTTCAAAGTAATCAATAGATTGTCAAGGGTATTCAAGTTCGTCACAGCTCAAAGAATAACTCTTCTGGTAGGAACGGGTTGGTTCCCGAATTGCCCACTCCAAGGTAGAGACTAACTTAGCCTCGAGCAAGGATACGCAGTTGAGGGCAATATTACCTTATAGTTCATGGGTTAGGTGTCAAAACTGCTTTAAGCTAGCTGCGACTTGACATAATCCATCTCGTTGTGTTACATTCTTCAAGTTACGAGTACAATGGTTTAGAGGCGCATGTTCATAGCGTACTCGTTTCCACCTTCAAGAGAGTGGTAAATGGCAAGATTCATGGTTTCACAAACATCCTTCCTAGGCAAATTTGTACAACCTTGATCCTATCAAGTTCAGTTTCATCTTGTGCTTTACGGCATTTCCTTTTTCCTTCAACGCCACGCCAATGTTCCTCCTTCTAAACGGTCACAGCTTGTTCTGCTATCTGTTCCTGACCCTTCGGCAACGTGAGAGTATCTTCCATCAACGACTTTGAGGCAGTCTAGACTGCGTGCTTTTTGGCAGTAGCCAGCTGGGGTCGGGGAGGGATCACCTAGTTGATCGTGACAGAGCTTCTGCTAGTAAAATCTAATTTGGACCTCATGTATAATTTTCTTACCTTTCTACAGTGGTACCATATCACGTCCAGACCCAGCCTTGAGAGATGCGAGACCCCTCACTACGCCTATCAATCTCTAATCTGCTATTATCGCCTGGAAAGAACGAGATTGGTCCTCATTTCTTGTGACTTCAGTAGACAGAATGTCAACCATAGGAGCCCCCAGTGCTAGATGTTTCCGAAGAGCTCCGGGCCATCGGAACTCTCTCGTCGCAGGCTACATGCCTTAGCTCCGCAGAAAACCAATTAGATGGGTCGAAAACAACAAAAGCCAGAGCCAGCATCCGCTTTATACTTGAGAAACAGGTTCCTTCTATGCTCAAGGGGCAAGACTAGCCCTTGGAAGAAAGTGGAAGTGGAAAGCGAGAAGAGTCCCATTACCTTTCTTAAATGGCAATTGCGACAGATCCTAGCACCCTTGTCAGATGCTGTCTGCTGTCCAGCTTGAACTAGCCCACGTCCAGACTTGTGATATCCATCGTTCTCGACCAAAGTCCCTTTAAAGACCGTAGTCAGTCCCAGAATGATCTCTTAAATCTCAACGAAGGGGGCACACCTGAACCGGGTCATTCTCGGCTCTTGCCATCTCATAGGTCTTACATGCCGCAATGCCGTATTCCCTCATCAATACTGCACGTCCCGTAAAATGCATGCAACTCTCACCACCTAATCAAATGCTACATAAAACGGGCGCTAAGCTGCCGGTAGCGGGGCCGACATGATACGATATCGAATGACACAAGAGCTATTTCCATCACATTTTAGACCTTGTGGACGAATGTTGAAAAACCCCGGTAGATCGACATCTTCAAGGCCGCCATAGGTAACTGCGGTACGACGTGGTGCTGACACCTCCATATAAGCGTGACAATCACGACCGAACTCCGTAAACTTTGGAGTATACGGCAAAAGTGGGAAAATGATACAAAATACCCTTCTTCTCTCGCGAGACCGCGACTTTCAGGTGGTGAAAATCCAAGATCCCGACGTAGAACAGCTCAACATCCAGCGACGTCAGGAGACAAACCGCCCAACATGGCCATCTCAAACCTCACATCCCTCGACCTCTCCCCCCTCCAATATACCGCCCTCTTCCTCGCCCTCCTAACCCTCTACTACACCCTCACCTCCCTCCTCACATGGCACCGCCTCCGCCACATCCCAGCCTACTCCCCCTTATCCACCTTCTCCTACCTCCCACTCTTCCTCATCGCCCGCTCCGCCCGCCAAGAAGAAATCTACCGCACCCTCAACACCTCCCGCCTCGTCCGCGTCGGCCCCAACGAGCTCCTCACAGACGACCCCGCCGTCCTCCGCCGCATCAACGCCGTCCGCAGCGACTACGGCAAAGACTCGTGGTACTTCTCCAGCCGGTTCAACCCCTACCAGGAGACCATGTTCACCACGCTCGACAAAGGGGAACATGATCGGATGAAGGCCAAGACGGCGGCGGCGTATGCGGGGCGGGAGGTGGATTTGCTGGAGCCGAGCGTCGATGTGCAGGTTGTGAGTTTGGTCAGGCTTTTGAGGGAGAGGTATGCGTATGATGGGGGTGTCAGCGGCGGTGGTGATGGGGGACGAGGAGGAAGAGGAAAGTTGGTGGACATGGGAGTCTTGCCGGCGTATCTTACCATGGATGTGATCACCGCCGCCGCCTTCGGGAAGCCGTTTGGGCACTTGGAGGCTGATGCGGATGTGTTTGGGTTTATCAAGCAGATGAGGGATAATTGGCCGTTGATTGCGATCACGTTGGATACCCCGTGGATCCGGACGATTCGGTTTTCAAAGTTGTTTCTGAGGTGGCTTGGGCCAAGGACGACTGATGAGATTGGGCTTGGGCAGATGATGGGGTGAGTATCGTCTTTCATCGCGGAAGCCGTTCATACCATAGGAGTTGCGACTAAAGGGGTGATAGGATTGCCGAGAAGTACGTCGGAGAGAGGTTCAAATCCACCTCGAAGCCTCAGAAGGACATGTTGGTACGTCCATCTACATTTTACGAACTCTGCTTTTTGCCCTGGGAGATGGTACTGACGAATTCGACCAGGGATCGTGGATCAAGAACGGTATGACGCAGCAAGAATGCGAAGCCGAAGGCCTCTTCGCCCTCGTCGCCGGCTCGGACACCACCGCCTCCGTAATCCGTGTCACAATGCTGCATCTGATGTGCAACCCCAGGATCTACCACAAATTCAAGGCCGTCATTCGGGACGCCGTCGCCTCTGGTGTCTCGACTCCGATTACCTTTGACCAAGCCAGCAAGATCCCGTTCCTACGCGTGCGTATCACCCCCTATCCCCCCTCCCCCTCCCCCATCCAACAAGCGATACATACTCAGTACATGACGATACTAAACCCTTACAGGCCCTAATCTACGAAGGCATCCGAATCCGCGCCCCAGCAACAGGCCTCTACCCCAAAACCGTCCCGCCCCAAGGCGACACCGTCGACGGCAAGTTCATCCCGGGCGGCACCGCCATCGGCATGAACGCTCCCGGCCTCCTCAAATCCCCCTTGCTCTTCGGCCCCGACGCGGAACTCTTCCGGCCGGAGCGGTTTCTCGAGGTCGACGACGACGCGGCCAGGCTGAGCATGGAGCGCGACGTGGAGATGGCGTTTGGGTACGGGCGGTATATGTGTGCGGGTAAACCGGTGGCGTTTATGGAGCTGTATAAGGCTTTCTTCGAGGCAAGTTCACAGTGACTAGACTAGGGCTGTCATCGACTAGGGATACGAAATGCTGACGTTTGCGCGGTTAGCTTATGCGCAACTTTGATTTTGAGCTTGCGGATCCGGTGAGGCCGTGGGATTCGTATAGTTATAACATCTTTGTGGAGGAGAACATGTGGACCAAGGTGACCATTTCGGAAATCAAGTAGGAGTTTATCGTTGCGTACGTCGTTTGACGGATGAGAGTTGCATTCCCTCTTAGACACTCGGTTTGATCGTCAATTTCCCCTTCTCCTAGAACGTAACAAGCGAGAGGCAACAGTTCGATGTGCTTAGTAGGCCTAGTTCTGGTAGCCATTGACGAGTCTCCAGAATAAACGAATCTGGACACGTTCCGTCGTAACTCCATACCGAGATGTTCTGGTTCAAATTGCTCAACCAATAGAAATAGTGCCTGAATTTGACTTTCAATGGACAGCCTCGCCTGTGCCATCAACCTGCATGAAGCTTGTGAATGTCGACTATCCACATATATGTGTTTGCTGGTCTAACCAAGAGCATGAAGATTGAGGTGATCCAAAACAACAAGCCCGGCCCGCGTGGTCGGGACTGAACTCGCTCCTTCGGATCTTCACGTCCCTACTTCCTTCCTTCCTTGACCTACCTTACCTCAGGCACCCGATGGTATATACCCCCCCTCAATCCCATTCCCGTCACCAGCACAGCAGCGCCCGTCTAGGTCGGCGAGGTCAGGTCAAGCTGTGTGCGAGGTGGTCGAATGGTCAAAATAAAAACAAATACTCCTACGAAGTCAGATCTCGGGTTGACTGAGGGGCGCGCTGTTCAACTCCGGACAGGGCGTGTATTATATGGTCAGTATTTCCCCTCCCTTCCTAACCCTTTCTGTTTTCCTTCTTCTTTTTATACTAAGCAGTAACATACTCCGGTGAGCACTTATAAATGCACATACATACGCACTCAGATCCAGGCTTTGGCCCGAAACATCGCTTTCGATAATCATTCTTCGAGAAAGAGCCTCAAACTGTTTCCCCATCAAAGAATCATCCAATCTAGCGTGCCACATGACCGAAATAGGCCATAGCATCGATGACGAGCATGAACTTATGGCATGGATCGTCAACGAGGCACAATAAGGTTCTGACAGAGCGCCCACTCCCGTGCGCCGCGCGCACGTTATGATGCAGGTCTTGCGCGTAGCACGAAATTGCCTATGCGGGGAACAAGCTGACAGAGGAGGGCGAAATCGTACAGATGCCTGGAACCAATTAGCGTCCATATTGCGCATTAGCAGGGCAGCAAAGAGCCCCGTGGAGGGCTTCAGCTTCCCTACGATTCCCAGTTTGGGACTTGGGAAGTTGGGACTGGGAGCAATAGGTCGAACCACACGGGACCGCGCGACGCCGGTGCACCCCACGTTGGGTTTCGGGTCGCCCCGGACGAAAGTCTACGTGCCGAACGGTAGCTTCAGGCCCCGCCCTCTCCTCAGCGGGTTCAAGTTGGAGCAGCAGCGGTGCCGGGATTCTCTAGTATGGGGGCCACTTGTTAAACGCCCACACAACTCGGTTAGAATACGAATAAGAGATATCCAGATTCGGAACTTTTGAAAGCCCCGAAGCCTTTCTGTGCCGTTGCCAAGCAATTGGTTGGCTAAGAACATCTTTCTCAAGATGCTAACCGCTGACTCTCTCGATCTTCGTGCACCTGATGGGGGGCATCGGCTGCTGCGAACTCCAGCTCCGAGGAGTTCAGACTGAACCCCGGTACTGCAAAATGGCATTTCGGCGCAAGGACCGGCGAGGTGGGGAAGCCCTGGGACTTCCATGAGAAAAGCGTTTAGCGCATTGATCGGCTCGAATTTCAGATGCGACGGGCAAGGAACGCGTCTTGAAAAGGGAATCTGGCATAAAAAGCCTCCCAGCTCCCCCCTCCTTTAGCGTTGCGTCATGGAAAAACAAGCTTCCTTCTCCAACTGCACCTAAAATCGTCATCTGTGTAGTTCAGAGAGTTGCAGCGCGCCGACTTCACAGTAGCAGTCGTTCGACACGGGAGCTCCGAATCCTAGGACGGAGGGAAACTGGTGGATATTGATCAACATGGTGCTGGAATCTTGGACGGCGAGGGTCGCCTTCGGCTTCCTGGCGGCTTTGCTGGCATATTTTTGGAAGATCAACCGTGCCATGTCAACGATCCATCCTGAGGCTCTGCGGGTGTCGCCGGATCGATGGACGCCAGAGAAAATCAAGCGTACCTTTGAGCGTATGGAGAAACAGCCCGTTGACTGGACTCCGCACTTACCGCCAAAATTGGATCGTCGGTACATCATTGTTGGAGGCTCTGGCAAGTATTCTGCGAAACCCGTCACGTATCGCTACTGACCATGGTATGGAATAGGCCTGGTAGGAGGGCAGCTGGCTATTCAGCTCATTGCGCGCGGCCATCCGCCAGAGGCTATTCGAATCATTGACTTCCGTAAGCCTGGCCGCGACGACATGAGTGAGGGTCCGATATCTAGAGTTGATTTCGCTCAAGCCGACATTTCTTCTGAATCAGCAACCTCTGCCGCATTTGGTAGATCGTGGCCACAGTCGGTAGCACATCTTCCATTGACCGTATTCCATACCGCCGCAGTCATTCGTCCCTCAGAGCGTAGCCAGCTGGTCTACGAACGTTGCTCCCTCGTCAACACTAGGGGAACCGCCCATGTTCTTGCCGCAGCTAAGACTTCGGGAGCAGATGTTCTCGTCTTTACCTCGTCTTGTAGTGTGGCCTTGAAACCCACCAAATTCTTCAACGCTCCGTGGAGTCGGTGGCCGACGAACTTCTTCCAGGTCCTTGATGAAGTAGACTTCAAGAAGCCGATGCGTCCTCACGATGAGTTCTTCGCCAACTATGCCAGAAGCAAGGCCGAAGCCGAGCGACTCGTCTGCAGCGCGAACCAGGTGCCACAAGATCCCACGCAGGCAGGGGGCTTTCGCACCGGCGCCATCCGGCCAGGAAATGCCATTTACGGCCACAAGGACGATTATCTGGTTGGAGCGACAGTACGCATGGCCAGTTTCCCTACCTTCACAGCGCCCTTTATGCAGAACTGGGTCCATGGGGCCAACGTGGCTCTGGCACATCTGCAGTACGAAGCAGCCCTGCTCGGCCCTCACGCGCACAAAGTGGCTGCCCGCCCATTCCTTGTCACAGATGGAGGACCGCCTCCGGTTTTCAAGGACTTTTACACACTCGTGCAGTCGGTTAGCGTGACACCCTTTCACGTGCAATATCCGCCGCCACTGATTTTGCTGCTCTTGGCTCATTGCATAGAGGCCTATTGCTTGTTGCTTTGGAAGGTGCCAGCGTTGCAGAATATCTTCTCGGAACCCGGATTGCCGTTGTACATGCTGCAGCCCGCTTCCGTGGCAGGTGCCATCAATGCTATTATCAACGATGCCGACGCTCGACGACGACCAGAGGAGGGCGGATTGGGATACCAGGCCAAGTGTACGACCATGGAGGGACTGTGTATGCAGCTCGGCGCATGGAATAAGTGGGTGAAGAGCGGAGGCGAGAAAGTCAGAAGCGAGAAGGGCATCGTCAAGGATGTTCTTGAAGTTGGAGTCGAGCCTGTTGCGAGGCGAGCATGAGGTCACAAACTTCAGCCGGCGGTCGACTGCTGGAGACCCCTTTTGGTGCATGTCGAAGGAATTCAGATTTCATCTTCGGCGGCGAATCCAAGAGAGTGGAGTATCCAGGTTTTGCTGGCGCCGTACAAAGGAAAAAGTTGTAGCTCTTGAAGAATCATGCAGCTTCCCGTCATCGGCAATAGCTTGGCAGTGTCTTGATCCAAGCTTCAGGTGTTGACCATGTAAGTGGCACACGCTTGTCGACAGGATGACAGGTGACGTCTTGACACGGCACGGAGATCCGGAACCTGGATCCTCGTCCGGCCCCCACAACCCCGGCTTGCCAAGTTGGCGGCGCTGGGGGGCAGCTGCATGGCGCTCCGAAAATCACTTCTTGGGGTTCTTGTGATGGGAATCCCGTAAATCCCATGCTTAGGCATAACATCGTTCTTCGATTAAGTCCGTTAAAAGCTTCAACGCACGCTAGGAGGGCCTCCCTCAGAAGCCGATCCATTGACTTTCTAGACGGAGGAAAACATCGCTGAGGCAGCTCAACAAGCCAAGCCACTCAACAGAAGATGAAGCCATAGACTGAGGGCTGGCGGCAAAGACGCTGGCTGGGCGATGCGTTCGTAAGCTTGGTGGCGGGGTCGTGCCAGCGGGTACAGACAAGCAAAGTTCGTATCGGCAGCCTCTTGCAGGTCTAGGCCAACTTTGCGAGCAGTTTCTGGCGACGCCTCAAGAAATGCGCAAACTTGGTTCGCGGGTGGCTGGCGAAGGACGGGAGGGTGTGATGAGATGGATGCAGCTGGACGAGGCGGAGAATCTGCATGGCCGAACAGACGCTGCAGATGGTCCGATGTAAGTGACGGTTGGCTAGTCATAGCCGGTGCGACAGACACATGCAGAATGTTTGCGGTTGGCTGGAAGACAATACCTATGGTACTGGCCATGAGTGAATCACCAATGTACTCTGAATTGAACAAGAGACCGTTTCTGCTGCCCAACCGTCGCCTGTTGGAAACTGGAACATATCGAAAGCGGATGAACGTTGCCGTGAGAGACAATACCTAGTCGACTTTTGCATCCGATAGCAAGCTCTGCTTCAGGCGGGTTGGTAGCAGCCCCTCCCGCATACCGGTACCCCAGGCGTTTGGTGCAGATGGCTAGTGTAGATAACTAGTGTCACTGTTGATGACGATCACTAGAAAGCTGGGCAAGCAATTGACTGCAATGATTGGCCAGCGAGCTCGTGGTAGCTCAGCGCCCAGGATTGTGAGAGGTAGCTCACCATGGTCTGCCAGTGCCACAGGTGCCAGGTGTTACTTCGGGTTAGTGCTACTGCAAGAGCGTGCGTGGACTGGCCGCGTTGCCGATTTGAGAGACTCATTGTCTTTTTCATCCGCCCAAAATCGACATTGGAGTTGGCGAGGCGGCCTCTTTGTGCCGTGATTGTTGGCTGGCGTCCAACGGCGTTGGAGCTTTGGGCACGAACATCCGCATGCGCCGGGCTACTCCATAGGTTGCTCCACGAAAAAAAAAAAAAAAAAAAAAAAAGAACCGTTGCAGCAGGCATTTGTAAGGCCAGCAGGACAGGGTTTCTCGATATGGGGCCGGGCTCAACCGGACACTAAGGTGAGTGCTCTGTGGAGAGGTTCAGGTGGTTGATCATGATGCTGAGATGTCGGCTTGTGAAGGCTCATGGCGTCTGCTGTACCACCATTCGATACTTTGCATCTGTTCACAGGGGAAAAAAAAAAGGGGTGTTTGGAAGGTAAGGAGGTTCGCAAACAGAAACAGAACATGGTACAAGAGTGAGGCAGGGAATCAGTGAACAGGGCGGCAATTCAGCGACGCCAAGAAGAGGGCGACGCGATGCGATGTGAGAAGGGGCGGGTAAAGGCCAGGTTCGTTTCGGAAGATGAGACGTCTTTTTGGTACACCATAATAGCTGCCACTTTGGTGAATTGGCGATTGACGATGCAATCCGTGTAATCGAGAGTGGTCTCTAGAGATGCCGCCGGGAAATATTCCACGTCTGCCGGCAATGAAAGAGCCATCGGGAAATCAATGAATCTGAGGCATCGGTAGGTTGTGCAGTGGATGACAGTGACGGGGAGAAGCCAGAGACCGAGGGCGAAGAAGAAGCAGCAAATGGGACGGCGCCCGGAGCAAAGTGCGTTGCGTTGAATTGATTGGCAATAGATACCCTTGCCCCCACACAAGAATGGAGATGGAACCTGCGAGTCTCCCGGACCACGGCAACAGCCAAGCTGCATATCTGTGGCTAGTGTTCCTGCCGTTCTAACACCGTTTGGGACTGGTGTTGTTTCTGTAGACCGAGGAGCGGAGGAACTCTCGAGGAAGTTGAGGGAAAGAACACCAGACCTCAGTCACGATTCGTACCTGGTCAAGTACCTAGTAATAGAGGAGCGGAAGGTGGACCTGTGTTGGGTAACGTTAGACCGAGATGAAAAGCCCGGGCCCTGCGAAATCTGAAATCTGAAGGAGACGCCGGCGGAGGGGGGGGGGGGGCAATTTTTTCCCTCTGTGCCTCTGTGCCTCTCTACCTCTCGCTATCTCATTTTGCTTCTCTCTGTTTTGTTATGAGACAGGCACCGCAAGGAATGCGACTGTAATAGCACTTGGCGCTGCGACCATCGCCTGGTCAATGGAATCTCGCGTGCGGCGTGCCATGCCTGTCCTGTCGCGACTGACAGTAGCCGTTCCCATTACTTTCCTTAGTCAGGCAGCATCTCTCACTGAACTGTAATGAGAGACTGACCTAGCCAAAGGTTCGGCGGGAAGAATTATGTTGTTCCCGGTGAATCCTGGAGTGTGCATGTATGAGTGAACACTCAGCCTAGCCGGTGGCATGGCATAAGCCGCGGTGGCACAGGCAAACTACCGAGCCATGTCTGTATTAATTATGGAATGAAAGCGGAAAAGATGCGACGACGCGGATGAGGCCATCACGAGGGTCGCTGAAAGTTTCAGTCTCCAAAGTCTGAGGCGACAGGGACCAGGTGCCACTGACAGGGCAGCCCTATGCCTGCTTAGCTACGCAGTACCCCCCTCATATGAGCATCCACCGTTGCGGCACTTGACAATTGACGATGTTATTGTGAGATTGGGATCAAGTGTATCAGAAATTGCGCTGTGGGAAGTAGAAGAAGAATTAAACCACCACCACTTCGCGGGATGGCGCTGTCTTAGCTTCTGCTCGAGAAGATGCACTTTGATTATCTGCACAGCGAAGATACGTAGGTACACATCCAATTCCCGCCATGCGCAACCTTGTAGCGTTCCTATCTTGATTAAGGCCATGTGCGGTACGTACCTCCCCGGCCAGTCGGTCGAGGACCCGCCCCTGCCGATAACAGCAAAGCCGCGGACTGTCTGTGCGAATTCGCTGACGCTCACGCACGCTCTCGGTGACGATGTCGCTTCTCAGTTCTGACCTCATCACGAGAATTCCATCGTGATTCAACCCGAGTCCGCAACGGCAACCTCGATTGGACTTTGCTCGACGGAGATACGGCGGCTGCACTGGAGGATGTGCATATGTTCCTGGTTGGGTTTCCCCTCTCCCCCACTGTGACCCGACATTTGCGATGGGTGGACCCCAGCCACACGTCTGTATCCGCCAGTACGTACCCGTCTTTGCAGGCCTTCCAGTTTGTGTGAGGGAAGAACGGGCCAAGCCCGGCGACTTGCGACTGTCATGTAAGTGGTACCCTTGTATTGTGCCCAACACGGACGCGCCGGTGCAATTGCTGCTGGGCGGACGTGGGCATCGTGTCCCTACCTTAGTGGAAAGAGAAGGGAAAGCGAGGGCAAGGCCGCACGTGTGAGGTCGGGTAGGTAGGTGCTAAGAGAGGGAAAAATGTGTGAGAGAGAGACCGGGAGAGAGAAAAAAAAGACGCGGTAGGCCGGACAGGTACCGCGCAATCAAACCATGCGTTGCCTGTCTTTCTGATGATCGCAAGAGGGAAGGTGCGGTTTCTGCTGTTCCACCAGCCACCCTTGTAACTGTCCACTGGCACCTGCACTCATACCTGGACTCCTCACACTTTTTTCCCGCTCCCCCCATTGAGCTTACCGCATTCAAGGCAAGTGCGACCAGAGAGACAAGCGTGGGAAAGAACCACTCACACACACCCCGAGGTACCTGCCGCTCTTGTTGCTGTTGCTGCTGTTGCTGCACTCTTGCCTCATAATAAAACCACATCGTTGCCCGCGTCGCCCATCTGTTTTGACCTCACCTCTTCTCTTTTCCCCGTCCACACTCCATCAAACATCACCAGCAAGCACATCCAGGCAAAACATCTTCACCCCGCCGACGATACTTTGGAACTGAATATCGCTTGATTGATTGTCAGACGTTCTCTCCCGTCTCCATTCAACAACTTCAACCAACCACAATTTCCACTACCTCTACACATCACCAACAGACAACATGCGTACTTCCCTCGCCATCGTGGCCCTCTCGGCCCTCACTGCCGTCTCTGCCCAGCGCAAGGTCTACACTGCTGCCGATATCAACGTTGCTACTGTCTCCGTGAACCAGAGAGGTAAGTCAACCGGGAGAATCATGCCATCATCTTCGGCAATCCGGCTTTGCCGTATGATTACAGCCACTGAGCATTGACTAATTCTTTTTTCCTTCCACAGCCAGCTGGTGTGTCGCCGAGCGCAACACTTGCAAGGTCCTTTGCGAGCCTAACCCCACCACCAACGACTGCGATTCTGTAAGTTCTCCTCTTTTTTCCTATGCTAGACCAGGAGCACTAGTTGCTTGTTGATCACCCCGGCCCGAATTCAAAGAGGCCGACGCTCGTGGGCAGCATGGCTAACTCTTACTCAATAGACCACCCTTGTCTACTCTTGCCTCTGCCCCAACGGCTCTGCCCCCGGCCTTGAGTACTACGAGCAGACCATGCCCACCTTCATCTGCGAGAAGGCCTTCGAGGACTGCATCACAGCCAACGTTGGTGACGCTCGCGGCCAGACCAACTGCACCGACACCATCAAGTCCCAGTGCGGTACCATTAACGCCCAGGCCGACCAGGCTTCTGGTGTTTCTACCACCACCACCGCCTCTGCTACCAGCGCTCCCACAGGAACTAATACCGCCGCTACTACTCCCGCCGCCTCCAGCTCTAGCTCTTCCGCCTGGGCTGTTCCTACTGCGAACCCCGCCCACGTCGGCAACGCTGCTGCTGTCGCTGCCATTGGTCTCCTCGCCTACATGCTTTAGATTGATTCTGCACTCTATTAGGCTGTGGTAAACTGCGAGCCGCGATTGCTTCATGCGGCGACATGATTGACAATCGCGGGCTTTGAGCGGTATTTCGCTTCTCTGTAATCACCTTCCCTACTACCCGGTCTGCGTGCTTACCACGCGGCTCCCTAATCTTTTTTGACGAGGAATACGTGGAATTATGCGATGGAGACGATGGATATTCCCACCCGTATGGCATTTTGAAGTTCTAGGAGGAGTCAGTGCGTTACAGGGACGGGTGATGTCACCCCATGTTGCTTTTGCTCTGCATTTCGCGTTTTAGGCATGATTGAAAGACAGTCCAGACGACGTCAAAAGAAATGAAGAATTGATTCCCCCCAATTCCCTGTCCCCTCTGCTTTGAGCGTTGACTACCGGCCTATCACCATTATGGCCGACCATCATGGCCGACAATGGGCTTGTGACAGTCTCCCATTGGCCTTCTTTGAGGTATGCCGCATCGTCCCAAGCTTGCAAATCTTCACTAACACATGCCTTTGTCAACGCCAATAGGAAAGGTCCTGAAAGCGGTCAAACATCCCTTGTCCCCATTGTTTTATCAGCTTTCTGTTCCACGGAACTGCTAAAGACAATTCCTTTTGTCTCTATATCGGAATGGTTTCATAGTGAATACTGCTATTGAGGGAAACTACGATATATATTCCAACTTACTGCCGCCTGTATGACAGCAGTTCAGCTCTTCGCAACACATACCTACCTCATATCATTCATTCGTCCCAATTTGCATCATTGACTGATCGCACCCACAAGCACAACATTGTACATTTCACCAACTGACTTCACAAGATACACCCAAGTCCACCATGACCAAACGCCAAACACAAACCACACCTCCGCGAGTGTCATTTGGCGTAGAACTCGAGTTCTTCGTTGCCTTCGTGCGCGAGGGGGAAACAGACCCCGACCATGCCATCAAGCATGAACTACAGCCTCTTGTCGTAGTTCCCCCGGATGATGGGATCGATAAGCACGGCCTTCCGCATACGGCGTACGATTGGGACGAGGACTTTGTGTTCCACAGCATTGGTGACGCCTTAGCTAAAGCTGGGTTGCCGGTTTATGGCCAGGGTCAATGCGGTGTGTCCGGCTCTGTGCAGAGCAGGCAGAGTAAAAAGGCCATTGACGCGTTCCAGCTAAAGACAGACATCTCTCTCAAGGCTGACCACGTCGACGGGTACCGCTGGCAGCGCGTCGAAATGATATCACCGGCTATGTACAACATGAATATGTCTTTTGACATGGTTCGTCTGGCGGTAAGTGTAATCACTACTAACTTCCGATGCCGAGTGAATCCTAGCTGTGGATTCCACGTTCATGTGGGTGTAGGACCGACGCAAAGAATCGACGCAAGAACTTTACGGCATTTCGCTGCCCTCTTATGGGCTGCCGACCCTCTTATTAGTCGACTTCATCCTCCTTGGCGCGCTACCCTCGCCTACAGCCAGTCTGCTCGAGTGAACGAAGCTACACCGCTGGGACAGGGCAAAGGCCCTGCAGGTGCGACTATTGACAAAGACATTGCCCCACGGGATTTGAAGAAGATGAAAGTTCTGGGAAGAGACCGCTGGCTTGGCGATTCAGTTGAGGTGGACACGACCTCAGAGACGATGATTCGCGAGTTGAACTTAGATCAAGAAGACGATGAGGCCCTTCTGACAGGCCACGAACCATGGCAGCATCGACCGGCCATTCCCGAAGTCAGGGACCCAAAGAGTTCCGAAGCTCGCTCAACCTCGCCATTTGGGTTTCCTCCACTTAGATACGAAGCTCCTGTACCAATGCCGAAGAACTACCGCAGCTCTGCAACCAAGGGCGTAATCCCACCACGGCCTCGACCTCCCCCAATCAAGAGACGCTACGCTCGTGTTCCCGGAACGATGCGAAAAGATATCCGCGGAGATCCCGACTTCTTGGACGGGTACATCCTAGGCCAAGGAGGAAGTATCGAATGTGTGGAAGTCAACCAGCCGTCTCGATGGGACGTCATGTCTGGCGTCAGGGATCTCCTCGGTGCTGACATGACGGTCGCACAGGTTGGGCAGTTGATGACGCCTGCCTTTCTCCCCAAGCAAATCAACTACAAGTTCAAAGCCTATGATTTCTACTCTCTCGAACATCTCGCCCCGCAGGATGGAAACGGCACACGGACGACGTACCCCACGAAAGACCATACGATTGAGTTCCGCGAGGCGGCGGGCTCTTTGGATGTGGAGTGGATTGCGACCTGGGCTCGCATCTGCTGTCGCCTACTCGAATGGAGCCGTGATGCCGAGCCGACGGAGTTTATGTGTGTGATGCGGCTGCTGGCGTGGGCCCAGGAAGAGGAGGGCGCTCAGTACGACGTGGTTGACTTGTTGATCGATCTGGGCCTGATCACCGAAGCGAGATTCTGCGAGGACAGGTTACAGCAGGGGGAGGCTGCGTGGTGGGAGTGCGCCAATCTTGGCGCTCTCGAAGGGTCTGAGAATGCTTTTGGAGACGGGATGGGATACCCGGTGCCTGGATTCGACGACTACGAGATGCCTGATGTAGAGAGTGGCGGTGGGCATCGGTACCCCGGAGTCGCGTTCGGGGGCTGGGACGATGCTCACGGTGGTGAGTATAGGGGCGGAGAGGGTTGGGATTCGTCGAGTGGCAGTGATGCTTTCGAGCTCGAGTGCAAGGCACCTGAGGCTGGCGAGAAGACCGAGACAACTACACCCGACACATTTGCGAAGGTAGCCGGAGATATGCCTACGGCCGGTGAGACATACCCGGAATACACATCGGAGGAGAAGGCAGGTGGTGAAGTGGATGAGCAAGGTGAGTCTGCGGCGCGGGCGTCGTAGTTCGAGTATCAGCACAGCTCGCCCTAGAATTACGATTGAGTGAGAGGGGTGTGAGAGACTGATTGAAAGGTGGGTGTTGCCGATGTCTTAGATACGTCGTCGGAGTATGCTTGGGTTGAACATGATGAATACTCTCGCGAGAAGAAGCGGGTTGAGTCAGAGGATGGCTTTGAGATTGTGGAACGCGAGAATTAAGGCATAAGTCCTTAATGGGTAAGATAGTGGGAAGTTATTGAGTAGACAAAATATGATTCTCGTCAGGAACAAAGCTATTGAGTGTTTGAATATAATCAAGACGACTTGGCCTGATGTGAGATTGTGTTGTTTGACTAATAAGGTTTGGTCGAGCTGGGGATGTCGCATCCGAGTCTCGTTTCCTTTACACAGCCTCCGGCTAAACATTTTGTCTTTTCTTTTTTTCTTTTTACTTCGATGTAGAAGACGGGATAATGGATGTGGTTGCAACAGGACGGAGGTACACGGATACTATTGCCAGAATCTGATTCAGGATAGCCGAAGATAGTGAATTTTGAATGGAAATCTCGAAGATGACGGGAACCACAGGAGCTGTAGTTTGACTCATCCTTTCGAGAGACCATTTTAATACCATCCCCTCGAACACTGGGCTCGAATCTTTTACCACCCTTTTGTCAACGGACTCGGTCGGGACTTTAACTCGTCTGGCTGGGAGGATTACAAACCAACGGCCTTTTTCATGATGAAAAGAGTTCTGACAGTCTAGTCGTCAGTGATCGAGGCAGAAGAAGTGGCTGGCAACTTTTCAAACATGTTGACTGAGTGAGACGTCGTCCTCCTAGAAATTTGCTCACAATCTGGAAACATGGTTGTTGAGTAGGACATCATAAGTAGGCTCCCCAGCGGTTGGACCAGATGCTGGATCAAGGCCCGATAGTCTTCTACCGCTGATAAACCATCCCTTGAAGTAGAACATTTGATCTCGTATCTACTACAATGTTCCAGGTTTTGAGGCCTGGCGGCCTTCGTATGACAATGCCATTGTTCGCACACTGGAACATCGTTGTCGAGAAATTGAACGAAAACAAAGGAAAACAGATTGTGGCCCAAGGCCCGTTCCGCAATACAACGTCAAGCTATCTATTAAAAGGGCATCTTCAGCCCTGCTATCCTTGCAAATCTCAAGTTCTCGGTACTCAATTCCAGCTGACATTCGAGAAGTTCCTTGGTGGCAGAACACTAACAGGTATCATACAAGGGCCTCCATCCGTACAAATCCCTTCGACATATGCTCCCTCATCCTCCTGTGCCTACGACCATGGGTTTCCAACAAGCACAACGCCAAGACCCACCAGCCATCCTCGACCGTCTCGCATTCCTACCGCTCGAACTCCAAAAGCACATCCTCTACGACTACCTCACGGTAAGTAGCAGCCCCTGCATCTTATCCCTCTTTGTTCCAGACTGGGCCGTCTGCGCCCGCGCCGCGGACCCCGTCAACGAGATTTACGACCTTCAGCGGATCGACGTCTACACCAAGAGCGCGAGCGTGTCCGGCGGCGGCGGCGGCAGCGTTCGAGGGAAGTACGAGTCCGGGGTCCGGCACGGTTATGGGGATCACGCTTCCTTTCCGTTGATGAGGCAGGTAAACGGTTCACACGACCAGCAGCACGGTACACTGCTGCTGGAAAAAGAGCTTGGCAGGAGGTTCCCGGCCGCGATGAACTGGGCTCTGCGCGACCTCGGACGGAACGGGCTAAGAGTCTTTGAGCAGGTTTGGCCGAGGGGGCACGACGATGGGGTAGGTAGGTGCATGGCTTCCGGGGCGCTCGTCTTTCGTGAAGCTGGTCGTGGTCACGGGCGGGATGCAGACTATTCTCGTGCTACGGGAGCAGCAGCCCCGGCCTCGGCAAAGTCGGATACGTCGTCGTTGTCGTTGCCCCGTCACCTGATGTTCAACAGCGTCCCCTCCGATCCCTGGCTCCAGCTCCGGCTGCGCCGCAATGCCGTGACCGACTTCCGATGCGAGATGGCCTTTGTCATCGAACGGGGACTTCCTGATGGGGAGTTTATTGCGGTGGACTGGACTGCCATGACGCGGCTCGAGACGCTCTTTTTAGATTTGCGGACGTATGCGAGCGGTAGTGGTGGCGGGTTCCTCCAAGACGCGATCCGGCGTGCCGCGGTGAAGATGGGGTGTCTTCGGCTTCGGTGTCTTGTCATCGCGGGGTTGAGGACGGGGGAGAGGTACGGTAGGTCACAAGTGTGTGAGTGGGAGACGGACGAGCAGGATGAGGTCGACGGGGAGGTGAATTGGGTCAAGGTCTTCGCGCCGGCGTTGGGGGAGGGCGGGAGGCTGGTGTTTATTGACCGGAGAGTTGTGGATGTTGATTGGGATGCGTGGAGGGTTCGGGCCGAGGGGGAAGGCTTGTTGGCTCGTCAGGGGAGGGAGGGTGAAGATGGGAGTTGTGATACTGGGGCTTATTTGAAGCATTTGGACAGAGTGATGGGTGGCCGGTGAGTAAGCCTATCTTTTTTTCTGAAAAGTGGTTGCGTTACGTGACAGCCCATTGATAATGAAAGCTTTGAAGTCGTTGGCGATGTCCCTTGTAATTGGCCTTGTTCCCCCTGAAGCCCACTATCGGCAGAGCCAATCCCCCGCTTGCTGAACCTCGCACCATATAATAGATACATTACACTCCGCATTGTGCTTCATTGCTGCGTGATATCATAACCATCCTTTCTATCTATCTAACGTCCCCCATACACCACGACGTGTGGTGGTTTTTCCTTCCCGCTGCATAAGACTACTTGGCTACGCCGTAATGTAGCACGCCTCAGTGTGAGTCACCGTCTGTTGCGGCAAGTTTCTGATGGAAACCATCAGGCCTCTCTCTAATGAAAACCAAGCGCCGTCCAGCTGATACATGCCTGTTGATAGAAAGCGGCGCAAATGTTGCAGCCTTGCTGGGGTTACGGTTCTCTCGAGCCTATTTGAAAGGCTCATAAACAGGAGCCGAGGCTGTGATTCCAAGAATCACCTTCCCATCGAGAACGAGCTCTTCCGTTGCCTCTTTCTCGAATGATGGTCGTCGTTATCTACAAAGTTAGCGCTGACCGCAACTCTGAGATGAGAGGAAACTCACAACCAAGTCAATCTGTACCAGATGAATATCCGTAATTGCAAGCCTGCTGTCCACAGGCTTGACATGCGTAGATGTCTCCGCCACCATTGCCATGGCGAAGTTGGACTTCAAGTCATCTCACACCTCCTCCCCTTCCCCCTCCTCAACCAAAACCCTCATCCTCTCCGCCTCCTCCTCGGAATCCCCCGCAGGCGGCTTCGTCGGCTTCAACCCCTCCATCTGCAAATACCGCACCAGCGTCTTGGTCGCGCACGTCACGCCCGCGTCGCGCTTCAGCTCGGCGTACGAGCAGGCCGGCTTCTCCTGCAGCACGCGCAGGAGCGTCTTGACGTCCCGATCAGACAGGATACGGGGGCGGCCCGGACGGGGCCGGTCGCGGCCCGCCTGCTGGAGGCGGTAGCGCGTGACGATGCCCTTGATGGAGGAGACGGGGACTTCCTCCTTGATGGAGATTTCTTTGAGGGACATGCCGAGCTCCGAGAGGACGGCGATGCGGGCGCGCTTTTCGGGGGAGTATTGCGGTTTGCGGGGCTTTGGTTCTGGGGCGGCGCGGCGAGGCATTGTGTGAGAGGTGTATGTGTTCGTTGAGGGAAAAGTGAAGTGATGTGAGGGTTAGACGATAGATGGGATGATCGCTGAGATTTTCGCCGAAGATCAGATGAGTTGAGGTGGGAATTAAAAGGGGGGATGATTATTACGTTGCGAGATGAGGCTGGAGGATGAGAAGGAGGATGAGATGTAGACGATAGCGGCGCATGTCGAAATTTTCGTTTTTTATTTTTTCTTTTGGTGAACCCCGGTGGCTGGGCCCACTTTCTCGGGGTGGATCAGGGGTGCTGCGTTCGGGGTAGTGGATACCTCAGGTTCCTCGACGAGGCGGGGGCAAGGGCCACCTCAGGTCTGGACAACTTATGGCTAGTGGGGGGTTTATCTCAATAGCTGGAGGTGCGCGTCTCTTTCTATCACCATATCGTTGGGAGTAAAGTAAACCGCAGTTCATCAAACTCCAGAAAATGGTGCGAGTGCCCCAGAATACTGGTTTTCCTCCCGGCTTTCGAGGGTGCCAAAGTAAGTACCTGGTATTCCGTACCACCTGCAAGAGAAGGCACCCAGGGTGCCAAGCTTAGGTCTCGGACAGGAACAGCTCGGAGCAGCTCAGTGTGCTTAGATAAGCTAGCCATCGACCAATAGATTGAAATCTACCTCTCCGAGCATGCAACTTGAAGGCTACCTACCTTGCGGCCAAAATCAAAGTCTGCGAAAGGTGGCTTTCCTCCATTATCGTGATCAGTCTTCAACATCTCCTTTCTTCTGTGTGTTTTCGTTTCTTTTCTCGGGGACAGAGCGTCATAAGAAATAGCAAGTCTGACAAGAAGAAAGTATGACCCCATCACGGACCGCCGATGATGCTACAATCAGCACCAGCCACATGCACTGTGCCACGCTGGAGTATCTTGCTCCTCTGGCCGTAACCTCGCGATCTTCAATTAGATCCAACCATGAGCAACGGGATAGTGAAATTTTCATATGATCTAGCGGTAAGAAGGAAGCCTCTTCTGGCGAAAGACACCTCGGCACACATGAAAAAGTGGTCCGCCGGCATCACTTACACGGGGTACAGGGATGTTGCAACAATCCAAGATCCCTCCCATGGGCTTGGGTGATGGTATCAAACAAGAGATATTCCCCGTATACCAAGGCGACGAGGGATGAGGCATATGGCATATGAATGAGTTGTAACATAATGCTGGTACTTAGATACACTCGGCACGACCAGCTATGCCTCGACCTTTGTTGACGAGACGTGAAGCGTAACTCATAATCCCTCGGAATCTGCTCCGGCTTCCATGCAATAAACCCGTTGCCTTCCCCGCGACGTATGTCACCTTCTCTCAATACTTTCTCCCCTGGTTAAGCAATAAGCCCCTCAGATCTCGCGAGACTCAAATCTTCTCCTCAGTCTTCTTCTTCGCAGCCTGCTCCGCCATAAACTTTTCATAATCCGCCTGCCTCTCGGGTGAAACCTTCATAAACGGGATATCGTCCTCCATCACCTTGCCCGCAACTCTCACCGGCTCCGCAGGCTGCAGACAGAAAATCACCCGCGCCCACTGATCCGTCGCATTCTTCCACCCGTGCATCGTGCCCCTCTGAATCATGATCTCCCCTTCCTTCAGCGTCCGCTTCGCCCCGTCGTCCAGGTAACACTCCACCTCGCCCTTGAGCACGATGCCGTAGTCGCACGACTCGGTGCGGTGCATCATCGGCCCTGTCTGCGGACCAAAGTCTACCACCCGCAGGACGGAGCCCGAAGGGAGGTGCAGGGACGGCATGCGCGGGTGGTTGGGCGCGTAGGCTGCCAGGTCTTTTTCGTCGTCCATTGTGACGGGTGACTCGGAAGTTGTGTAGCAGGTGTGGAAGTACATGTTCTTCAGCGGGTCCGGCGTGACTTGTACGGGGAACGCGTCGGAGAAGACGGCGCGGCCGTTGGCGTCGTGGGTTGTGATGTGCCGGGATACGGGGCCGAAGGGGCAGTCTTCGGATGCGGAGGCGGCGGGAGCAGCACCGGACGACGACATCTTTGCTTAGGCGTTGTGAAGTATGTGCGATGAAGGTGTGAACAGACGGCTGAGGTACCAAGGTTCGATGATGGGTCTGACAAGCTTGACAGATGATGGGGGGGAGCGAGCAACGAAGTAAAGCTAGCTGGTGGGAGTTTGTAGTTGGCTACTTTGCTGTGTCTTCTTTTAAAGGACTCTCGTCTTTTCTTCTTCGTCGACCGAGACAAGTATGGGCGGGGAGTCGTCCGATGGATTGTATTCTCTGTCAAAGCACGATTCGTTCTTTGAAAGATGCGATTGGGGGGGTAAGAAGAGGGGATGAAAGGTCCCTTTAAGAAGGTGTGCTGTCACGGCCGTTGGCCTTGGCGCACAGACTTGGGGGTGTCTCGCGGCTGCCGAGGGAAGAGATGAAAAGGCCACTTGCTAGTAGGAAAAATTACCTAGCCAGCTGGCATTGCCTTAGGAAACACAGTGTTGTCCCTCACCTGACGCAGGAAGCGGCAATCCTGCCAGCCAGCCTGCATGTTTCCACCTGTCTTGTTGCGTTATAAGGTTTGGTGAGAATTAAACGCGGCATTCGGTGTGGGGTGCCAGTGCCACCCCAGCCGGGCGCGGCTGCATCGACTATGCGCAGTCCTCGTCCTGGCTTGAACCCAAGTGGTCGGAAGTTGGTGACGGAGGCACGGTGGTTGGGAAATCCTGCCAAAACAAAAAAGGTTCGCCTGGCAGTGCCGACGCGGTAACGCCACTTCTGCTGTATGGGCGATGTCTTACGTCCGTACGAGTGAAAGGCAGTCCTGCGAGTCCCATCCTCCGAACCATGCAGACAGATAGGCGCAGAATCCACTCCGAAGTGCAGCCAAAAGTACTGCCACGATAGGTTGGCAGGTATCTATCTGTCTCAACAAACACGGGTAAGCGACAAGGATGAGCTCGCCAGTGAAGAGGGGGAGCTCGTAGTGAAACGAAGCTTGGCTTGCGATTGCTCACTGCATTCATCTGACTCGGCACCGTGACGAGGATCACTAAGCACTGTCGTTGCAAGCCTCGGGAGCTGACCGCTTGCATTGAGTGACCTTGTGGATCGATTCTAGGGGCATTTGTTGAAGATAGTGCTCAATTGAGTTTGAATTTATATTGCCTACGCTTGGCGTCGAGTACGTATGGAAACCCCGCGGTATCCGGCCGATTGCGGATTGCCAAAGAAATACTGTCCGCTCAACGGTCACTAGCCTCGCTGGACTTGCGGCATTCTCTGCATCAAGTCAACCTAGTGTACTGTGTATGGCTTGGAGCTGAGACCTCGAAGTTGAAAACTCCCTCGGCCAATGATTCTTGATCGTGTAAACATCAAATCATACCTCGCAATCGCTCATAGCCCGAGGTTGGCGGGCATTTCGTATCCTAGTACATGCAACTTGCGGCTTCAGCTCGCGCTGGTGTTTCGGGTCCTGCGGTCACACGCACGCCGGTCCGACATTGATCTGAACAACGGGGAGTTGTCCGCTTTGGCGCCCCGTGTTCCAGAAAAATCTTCGCAACGGCTCCGCGACAAGCGGGGATGTCGGACTCGGGACCAACTCCGGCAAGGCCGAATGTATGCATGCATGTATGCACCGCCTGACGGAGGCCAAGGTGAGCGTACTCAACCTTGATGAATCAACTTTCGGGAATCCCCCGACTGCCCCAAACGTATCATTGTCGTTGGAACGGGGACGTTGACCGCCGGGAAGACATAGGAGATCGGAACGTCGGCTTTGAATAGTCTGGCAGCGATAGACCGCGACACTAAAGTCTCAGTCGGCGGTTAGGGATCACCAGGGAACGGGCATGTGTATCTTCGCTGTCGGGGAAATCGACCGTCGGGGAGAGCAGCTGTAATCGGGCAATCGACTTTGACCAGTCTCGTCGTGGAAGACCGCGATGTGCATTTGACAGTCAAGGAATCGCGATCACCGCAAGATCGTCGGTCCACAAGTATGGCGAGCACTATCAAAGGCTGTCGGGGAAATTGGCCGCCGGGGAGCAATCTCCCCAGGAATAATGAAAAGGCATTTGTGGAGAGGCGGCCACGAGCTTGCTGGCCTTTATTCCAAATCTCAATGGCGACATTTGCTAGGTTCCTCGTGTTGTGCGAAGTCAAAAGAAGCTCCTACCGGAAAGCTTGTCGTGGATCGGCGAGATGTGTCACGAAGTTGATCCGTGTCGATAGACAGAACGGCAACGTGAGGAAAGTCTAGCGCGGACTGTACCGCCGGGAAAAGTACGAAAGATTCATTTTACTTCCTCATCTTCAGAGAAGGTACACGGGGAGCTGCCGTCGGGCTGGCCCGGACTTTGTAAAGGCAATAGGATCGGTGAGAGAAAGCTTCGGTAAAAGCGGCTCTTGTCTGTCAAGATGCGCCTCAAAGAACGCTTAAGCCAATAGTAGGCCAGTGGCGATCGTCGTTCCAAAGATCAGTACGATGTTGTTGGTCAGACCAGATCGGACAACGTGGAAATTCGACGCTACCACAATCTGAATATCAGACGAGATATGTTGGGTGCAGTGACGGTGGAGACTTGGAGCTGAACGACAAGGGACTGCCTTGGCTGCCTCGGCAGACGACCCCGTCTACACCGTAACATATCTCGCACTGAGGCGTAGCTCACGGGGCTAGCAATTGAAATCGAAATGGTTTCGCAAGCTAAGAGAACCGGGGAGAATCCGTCGGCTTTACGTCCCCGACAACGAAGAGACAGTATGAACCCAACAATCAAGGGCCGGAGTTGACTCCGATTGCCATGTAAATGATGCCATTCGGGGCTGTGACCGACCGCCCGCTGCCGATGCCTCCCCTACCGCAGACTGACGCGCCGAAGGTAAACTGGCTTTGCCTTTAAGCACTTGTCGTGTTGGCAACCTTTTGTGACCACCATTTCTGCCAGTCGACCACCTTCTTCCCTGTCCGCGCTTCCTCTGCCGCGAATACCATCGCATGGGAGCGAATTACCTCCTCAAGTGAGCAGCCGATGAATTCATTCTGCGCTTTCTCCGGCGTCCAGCCGTGGTTCTTGACTTTGTCCACCGCCAGTATGAATTGACGTGCGAGACCTTTGTCCCCACCGCCGTGGCCGGCGTCTTCGAGGGTTGGGTGGAATGATTGGGTGGCACCCGTGTTGAAGTCCTCTATGGTGATTGTACGGGCGTCGGCATAGATCTCGCCATCAATACCATAAATATGGGTGTACCTCTCGCAAATTTTTTTCGTTTGTGCGACCATGTGCAGAGTTGCTGATTTGGATTGTTTGGTTGACTCTGGGGTACCGTCCGTGGCATCGTCCCAGGTGATGGTGACAGTCTGGTCATCACAGACATTGTTGTCCGCGTCGAAGACACAACGACCGAACCAGTTCCGCGAAGCGACGACGTCTTTGGGGGTGGAATCATCATAATCTTCAGCAAGCTTTGATGCCAGGACTTTGCTTCGCTCAGATATCGGGAAATCTTCAATCTCCGGCATTACAATGCTGACTGGCCAATCGGTGTTGCCAGAAGCGAGACCTTTCAGATCCTGGCCGAGATAGATATTTTTGGCCGAGAATTTGCAGCCTGAATCACCTAGAGGACACGACATACAATTTGTTGCATTTCCAGCGGCGGCGGGCTTGCGACCTTTCCTAAAGAGGTGGAGCGAACCACTTGACGAGACAGTGGACGGTAGATGAGGAGTGCCTGTTCCAGCCTTTACTGGTGCGCTCAGAAGCCAAAGGAGGAGATCAATGTCGTGGCAGCTCTTTGTCAATAGACTTGGTGCCGTAGTCTTTTCGTTCCGCCAGTTGCCACGCACATATGAGTGGGTAAAATGCCACCAACCGACCGGCTCGGTGTGCACAATCTTGAGGATATCGCCAATGATACGGTCTTCGAGCAAGAGTTTGCGAAGCAGCATATTGTGTGGGCTGTAACGAAGTACATGGCCGATAGAGAAGACGTTCTTGGGCTCCTGGCCAGCAGGAGGCTTCATAGCCTGATACATGTCGAGACAATCGGCAAGAGACGTGGCGAGGGGTTTCTCGCACATGACGTGCAGTCCCAGAGGAGCAAGTCCGACGAGGACGTCGCGATGCATTTCGTCAAGAACACAAATGAAGGCGGCATCAACGCCAGGCGGTACATCTTCACCAGCAGCTTCTCTCTCTCGGCGGCGTGTCTCGTATGTTACGAACTCGGTCCAGTCGGCAAACTGTTGCCCTTCTTGGGGAGTGTTGGAGCCCCAAACGAATGTTCGACCGAAGCTTTGACGCTTGTAGGTGATGGGTTCAGCGACAGCAGCCACGATACCGTTGCAAGAGGTCTCGTTAGCATGAGCATATGCTTGTCCGCGAGAGCCAGCTCCGATGACGAGAATGCGAGGTGGCGAAACAGACATGGGAGGTTTCTGAGGTGGCACTGGAGTTGCATCTTCAGGGACCGCGACGGGCGAACCCGACTTCTTGACGGACGACATGTCGTGGTCGTTATCGTTGAAGTGTGATCTGTCGGTGACAGGAGAACCCTGTGTTGAAGTTTTTCTTACTTTTTTGACAAGTTTATATTCTCTGAGAAACTCGGAAAACACGCTGTCTTTTGGTAAATAGGGTATGAGGGATGTTGTCAATGAACAGAAGTCAGTCAGGTGAAAGAAGGAGGTTTATGTTACTTGGAGTACTGGCTCCAACATGGAAAGTGGGGTCCATGTAGAAGGGCAGGTCCAATGAATGATGGTTTATTTGAATCGTGGTCTGGGGTACTTGCCTTGGTTCTTGGCAGTTTACTTATCTTATCAGCGGCTGTCGGTTGAATTTCCTCCTCTGCCGATGTGGGGCATCTTTCTCTGCGGGCAGTTCTGGCGGTGAGACGTCCCTGCCCGGGCAATTGGAGTGGGCAGCAATAGTAGGAGCCTTGATATGCCAGGTATTTTGCTGATGCATCCTGTATTCCCAGGGTTTACCTGAACCATCTTCACAACTTCGTATGAAATTATACGCTGGTAGAAACCATGCCCGGAGAAGTTCCCACTAGCAATAGCAATAGCAGTGAGTACCTACCATGTACATAGGTGGTGGCCATGGAACGAAAGGAAGCATTGAGAACGCCCGGCTGGCACTGCTAGGATCGCATGGTACTCCGTGCATCTTGGTCCTCCTTCCATTCAATACCTAATTGGAAGCCACAGCTGGGATGCTGCAGCTTGCACCCCACCTTGTACTCCAACTCTGGTGAAGTTGTGGCTCAGTCAAGCTTAGCAAGCCCAAAAGAAGATCCTGCTGTTGACGGAGTGCAACTCAAGTTGACAAGAGTTAGAATCAATATTAACATCATTCCCGCCTGAACCATGAATCTTCTCAACTCCCTCAAAAACAAAGCTCCCGCCCTGAAGATGCAGTCTGCATCTGACGGCCCCTTGGTCTGGGTTGACTGCGAGGTATGCGCCCCAAGCTTAGGCATGCCACTCTTAACCCTAGACTGACTAACACATCCCCAGATGACTGGACTGGATCCGGACAAGGAGGAGATTATCGAGATTTTCTGCATCCTCACCACCGGGAACCTGCAAGTCGTTGACCCCGAGGGCTGGGGCTGCGTGGTGCACCAGACGGAGCAACGCATGGCGCAGATGGACGAATGGTGCACCAAGACACACGGCGACAGCGGCCTCACAGCGGCGGTCATCAAGTCGACGACGACACCTGAGCAGGCTGCCGACGATCTACTCGCTTATATCAAGAAGCACATCCCGCAGAAGAAGACGGCGCTGCTGGCGGGTAACAGTGTACACGCGGACCGATCGTTCCTCAACAAGCCGCCCTACCGCAAGGTGGTTGACCATTTACACCATCGCATTCTCGATGTCAGCTCGCTCAAGGAGGCGGCAAGACGTTGGTGCCCGCCGCAGGTCGCGGACGGTGCACCAGCCAAGCAGGGACTTCACCAGGCCAAGGAAGATATTCTCGAGAGCATTGCTGAGGCCAAGTACTACAGAGAAGCGATTTTTGGCCGGACGTGGAGAGGGCAGGCCAGCGCGCAGGACACGCCGGTCAGTGAACGGGATGAGGACGATGCTTGGGCAGACAACCTGTTGTAGATTGTACTATGCAGAGAGTCAAGCTCGATTCTTCTAATTTGATGAAGCACTGGGATGAGTGAGATATCTTGAGGAGCCTCACCTGCCTTACCTAAGATTGCCTGGTAGCTAATGTAAATAGTTGAATCGATAGTTGACCGCAAGGGTAGCGGGGTCGTTTGAAGACAGTACGCAGTATCCTACGCACTGCTGAATGCCGGTCTACCAGGCACTTCAAACCGTGCGAATAATAGCCACCCCCACCAGCACCTCACGATGATTCGCCGGGAAGATCCCCTGTGTTGGGCCCTTGGAAGTGAGGGGCTCTCCCAGAGCTGCCCCTCCTTCATTGTGCGGTGACCCCGCCCACGTCGAGGCTTAGGATGATATCACTGGCCAAGCAAACCCCCACCATGAGGTGGTGGCCACAGCTTTGGCGGAATGAAAGGTACCTTCACCAATGTGTACGAGGTTGGAGGGGCGTTATTCACTAAAAAAAAAAAAGGTGCAATCTGAGCCTATCGTGTGCCATCTCCCATTCACTGAGGTGCCCCAATGCGTCGTATTCTGCCCACATTAGCTACCTAAGGTATTTCCAGTGGCCTACGGATACCTTAGTCTCTCACCGCACCAAGTTCCCAATGAAAGCTTTCTAGGCCCCTTGCCCAATGCCCACCACTCCCCGGTCCCACCTCCCGTACCTACGCCAACGCCGGTTCGCATGAGAGACGGAAGAAAGAACCCAGGCAAAGGCGAGACAGAGACACTAATAATTGCAGCTCCATTCCCAACATTCTCCTTTTCCTCTTCTACAACCTAGACAACTCTCCCCCTCAATACCATCACTACTCGAACTATACAGCATCATGGACGTCCAGACTGTCGAGTTCAAGCCTTTCCAGGACCAGAAGCCCGGCACGTACGTCATTTCTCCCCTAACAGAAACAAACCCCTCGCTGTTATCGTCCCCAAACATGTCGAGTCCAACTTTTTGTTGCTACCCCGCCATAGCTGCCAATCGCGCGATGCACCCTCACTCAGCAACCCCATCACTGACTAGCCATTTCACAGTTCTGGTCTTCGCAAGAAGGTCACCGTCTTCCAGCAGGCTCACTACAGCGAGGCCTTTGTCACGAGCATTCTCCTGTCCATTCCCGAGGGCGTCGAGGGTAAATAGCAAAGCCATCTCAGCTTTCGGTCTTGGCAATCGCCCCAGGAAACTGACAGACCGCCTCTCTAGGTTCTTTCCTCGTCATCGGTGGTGATGGTCGTTTCTGGAACCCCGAGGTCGTCCAATTGATTGCCAAGATTGGTGCCGCCTACGGTGTCAAGAAGCTCCTCATCGGCCAGGACGGCATTCTGTCCACTCCCGCTGCCAGCCATGTCATCCGCAAGCGCAAGGCCACTGGTGGTATTCTCCTGACTGCCAGCCACAACCCCGGCGGTAAGATCTCTACACATACCCTTAAAATCATACTCGCCAGCTAAACGATGAACCCATTTCAGGTCCCAAGAACGACTTCGGTATCAAGTACAACCTTGCCAACGGTGGCCCTGCCCCCGAGTCCGTCACCAACAAGATCTACGAGGCCTCCAAGACCCTCACCTCCTACAAGATCGCCAACATCCCCGATGTCGACATCTCCACCATCGGCACCAAGACCTACGGCTCTCTCGAGGTCGAGGTTGTCGACAGCACTGTCGACTACATCGAGATGCTCAAGGACATCTTCGACTTCGACCTCATCAAGAAGTTCTTCCAGTCAAACCCCGACTTCAAGGTCCTCTTTGACGGCCTTCACGGTGTCACTGGTCCTTACGGAACCGCCATCTTCGAGAAGGAGCTCGGCCTCAAGGGCGCCACCCAGAACTGCGTTCCCAGCCCCGACTTCAACGGCGGCCACCCCGACCCCAACCTGACCTACGCCCACTCCCTCGTCGAGGTCGTTGACAAGAACAACATCCCCTTCGGTGCTGCCTCCGACGGTGATGGAGACCGCAACATGATCTACGGTGCCAACGCCTTCGTCTCCCCCGGTGACTCCCTGGCCATCATCGCCCACCACGCCAACCTCATCCCCTACTTCAAGAAGCAGGGTGTTTACGGCCTGGCCCGCTCCATGCCTACTTCCGGTGCCGTCGACCTGGTTGCCAAGAAGCAGGGCCTGAACTGCTACGAGGTCCCTACCGGCTGGAAGTTCTTCTGTGCCCTTTTCGATGCCGACAAGCTCTCCATCTGCGGTGAGGAGTCCTTCGGCACTGGCAGCAACCACATCCGTGAGAAGGATGGTCTCTGGGCTGTCGTTGCCTGGTTGAACATCATCGCCGGTATCGGCGAGCAGAACCCTGGCGTCACTCCCTCCATCAAGAAGATCCAGCAGGACTTCTGGACTGAGTACGGCCGTACCTTCTTCACCCGTTACGACTACGAGGATGTCGACAGCGAGGGTGCCAACAAGGTTGTTGGTGTCCTGAAGGACCTCGTCGCCGACCCCAACTTCATCGGCAGCAAGGTTGGAGGTAAGTCTACATACAAAATGCCCATCAGAACCCTTAAGAATGAAATGAGACTAACTTTGATAGACCGCACCGTCACCGGCGCTGGCAACTTCTCCTACACCGATCTCGACGGCTCCGTCTCCTCCAACCAGGGTCTGTACGCCACCTTCTCCTCGGGCAGCCGCATCATTGTCCGCCTCTCCGGCACTGGCTCGTCCGGCGCCACTATCCGTCTCTACCTCGAGCAGCACAGCTCCGACCCCAAGACGTACGACCTGGATGCCCAGGACTTCCTCAAGCCCGAGATCCAGATGGCCACCGAGCTTCTCAAGTTCAAGGAGTTCATTGGCCGTGACGAGCCCGATGTCAAGACCTAAGTGCATTGTTGCATGATTGGGTTGCACTTGGACAAAGGGGGATAAGGAGGGGAGTTTTTCAAAAAAGTAACGCTTCGGTATAGAGAAGTAGAAGATAGGCCAGCACCAAGGTTGCTGTGGACGATGTCACGATGGTACACGATTTGCATAAATTGAATCAATTGACCTAATCACACAATAGTCTTTTGCTTGACGGTGCCCTCCCTGACTCCTTCTCTCGTCTCTCTTCAACATGTGAATTTTTTGTGCCGCGTAATCATCACTCTCGATCATAAAGGTCGTCAAGTCATTAGACAAAGAGAAAGAGGAATCAAGAAACGCAATGGAACGCATACGGAACTGGGCAAGAAAGGTACCCCTCAGAGCAATCTTCCGGGGTATTTCCTCCGAGATACAAAACATCCGCTCGCTAATCCTCTGCGATACATTGAAGCTGCGTTTGACATTGTCCAGGCTGAAAAGGGGAGGAAAACAAGACTGCCGTAAAAAAATCGTGGAAAGAATTGGAGATGCGCGTGTCAAAGTTCGTTAGAGCGGTTCTTCCTTGGGAAGACGTGGAGGAGACAGGGGCTGGGCGAGTAAGATGCCGGACTGAGAGTAGGTGCATGTCTGCTCACCTACTCTTCGAGTCCCGCAAATCTGTCGAGGTATGTGCCCCGCAAAACGGTGAGTGGCAGCGTCCTAGGGGTGGAAGGTGTCGGTGAAGGGGGGCTCCATATTGGTCCGGAGTCGGAGTGGATATATATATATATACCCTTGCCTCGAGGAAGCTCATCACCGGTTGCAAGTCATTTGGCGTCCTCGATGGCTTCCATGGTGTCTGTAGATGCCTCGGAGGGATCCGCCTGCGACTGTATTTCCTCAATGAACCGCGTCGCGCCCATATCGGATACAAATTCGATCTCAAAGGCGCCGGCGGAGGATCCTTTCCTCTGATTCTGCTGATGGTACTGTTGGCAAAAGACGTAAAGCTGGACGTCTTTGAGCCAGATGCGGTGATCTGATTTGCGTACGAGCCAGGTCGGAGAGGCGGATTGGTGGGTGACTGAGATTATCGTGTTTTGTCAGTCCCAAGCCCGAAAGAAACCGGAATGTGAGCCAGAGTGAGGATGGAAGATGGTGTAGCAGGATCTTACCGAAAGCGGTCCAGACTGGACAACTCTTGAGTTCGCCATCCCACACTGAAGCTTGGAGACGAAGACCTTGGGTGACAAGGTCGCGGTAGACGATGAGAGAATGCTTGAAGCCATCATCACGGATTTGGCTGTGGTAAAAGGTGTTAGCTATGGTGTCATGGTCGGAGGTACAATACTGGGTGGATCACGCACGCCTGGAACAGTCGGGATTCACTGCCGAGCTTGAACTCCCTTGGACTCATTCTGCTCGTCAAGATATTTCGAGCCTTGAGAGAGACGAACGTGCAGTGGAATAAGACCAGTTCTGGGAAACATCAGCGGATGGTCAAACGACAAGTCGGACGAGGGTGAACAGACCCTCCCAGGTCTTGAAGTAGAGAGATGCCCATAGTTTGACGCCCATCTGCGAATGACTGTATCGGTCCAGTAGTAAGGCGCTGCCCTCCCGCCTCATGAAGATTTCGTGGGTACCAAGTAGTGAGAACCACTGGCCCCCCAAATGATATGTCCGGAGGAGAAAGTAGGGGGTCTCGTTGACATGATTTAGATAGGTCATCAACGCAAGGCGATCCTCGTCGAACGGTCTTAGTTCTGGCGTCAGAAAAACTTCGTCAAGCTATGATTTGCGAGCACATGTACCTTCTGAACAGCATCTTGACCTGTTTGGGAATATTCAGCTGTCCCCACGTTTGGAAAGGACCATAAGCTGTCGATGGTCTGATGTGCTTCAAAGCCGTCCGGGAGGTGAGCGGAAGAGAGAAGATCTGCTCTGCCCAGTGTAACGTCTTGGGAAAGAGGGTTCATCAGCTAAGCTGCCTTTCCCATAACAACAGCACGTACCGGATCCTGAGGTGTTGGTCTGAGCATAACCTCTGGTCGAAGGACAGGCCCGATTTGGGTTGTTGGCGTAGCTTCATAGTATGTGTCAGTCAACCTGCTGCTACTTTGCCTCTGAACGAACATACGGAGTCCTCTTGCTTCTCTCAACTTGATTATCCTAGTTCGAAGCGTCTCTAGGCCATTTAGGTCAAAGAGTGTCGACCTATGTGGCTATTAGTACGTCATCTCGAAGATCGAAGGAGAGTTGCTAGCGCGCCTCATGAGAAGGTGTCGGAGAGACTCTAAAAAGCAGTTGTAAAGCATGAACCGCTGAGGTAATGGCAGGCCACTGGCCTCCTGTGTCATCTTGTGGTACATCCTTCGCCATCGCATATCCTTGCTTACGGTTCGATCTTCGTAAAAGTCGGTCATGTCGCGAAGTGTCTTGGAATAACACGGAAGTATGACGTCGAGGTAGTTGAGCAAAACTGGTACCCTGGTGAAATGCATCTGCGATCGGTCCGCCAAGTCTCTCAGCTTCCTCGCAGACCTCCGTATCTCGTCAACAAGACTGGTGATGGTGCCCCCATAAGCCTCAGGAAGAGCCATGCGGAGCCCTTCAAGGCTCACCGATAGAATGTCGGCGCGCTCAGCTTCGAGACAGCAGCCTTGAAGGAGGCGGTAGTCGATTCTCTGAATGCCCTGCTCCATTTTCCAGACCAACACTGACGGACCGAACCGAACTAGGAACGTCTGCGTCTCAGGATTTCATCGTCCAACGACCCAGACCTAACCGTTAGAGTCGTAGGGTTCCCGCGGCGCCCTCACCTCTTCTATCCGGGAGACTCTCGCCGTGCAATCCTCGGCCTTGTAGGAGTTTGGTTGATCTGTGGTGATCAAGTTGGAGGGAAGGTCGAAACCGTTGCGAATGCCTCATGCGGCTTTTGACGATATATCGACCGAGATCGACCACAGTCAATTGTGCCGATAAGAGAAAAGGGACAAAGAGATGGCTTGCTTCATGGGCTTAGCATGGTAATCTCAAATATGCAGCGGTAACGTGGTCGCTACACTCGCAGCCACTTACTGGACGGGAAGCGGCTGCAACAGCGATTCGGAGCTGCAGGTCTCGATTTCAACGGCCAGCACGGAAACACACGCCACCACCCCGCCTGACTTCAAACCCAAAGATCCAGATCGCTCTTGTTCTGAGTTGGCAGCACACGCCCAGACACCAGGTGCTTGCGTCTGACGTGTCTGAATTTCGTTGTCTTCGTGCAATGATCAGCTATGATTTTGAGGAGGACGAGAGCGTGCACAATTCGCTGGACGTTGGCTATGTTGTGTTCTTTTCTTCGTGAGAGATACGTCAAGTCTTTCCTTGTCTGTCTCCAGCCAGGCCCAAGGTGTGTCAAAAACAACGAGGTATTGGTCGCCTCAAACCTCGAACTACCAAATCGAGTAAACGATCCTTGTGTCAACAGGTTCAGGCCAAACGATGCAATCTGGTCGATTCTAGCAACCGCTACCCAAGATATCGCAAGGAGGGCCTGGGGCCGTAACGGCAAAGAGGAGCGTATGTAGGTCAGATTGCTCTCAGAGAAAGGAGTGTGGGCTCAACACATATTGATCCGGCCACCGACTAGCCAGAGCATGCCACGACAGCTGGGGATGGCCCCATGGGCATGTATGCTTTCCTCTGCATGCATTAGGAACGCTCGACCTGGATCAACGGACGAATGAGGCCGGCCCGGAGCCGGTGGGGTGGAGGTCCAGGTTGTGAGCACTTGCATAAGTAATGCAGACGAACTCTCCTTACAAGCCTTTCCACCATAGACCCGGGGGAACGTAAGAAAACATTGGCATCGAGATACAGATTGCGACGACTAGGTGACCATTTCAGTAATGTAATCATACAAAGTACACTGTCGAGGTAATTGATCGGTCGTGCGATGCACCTAGGTCATCTGCGGAAATGGAAATCTTTGGAAATGCTCGGACGCACTGCTGCGAAGAGCAGCTTGTCTCTCGCGCTCGACAGAATACCATCGATAGATCGATACGAAGGTGGGTGATGATGGTAGCGAACGAAATGTGCGAAGAGGCATACCGAGGATATAGAACTGACAGGCATCAGCTGTGTAGAGCATGTGAAGTGATGTGAAGCATCAAGAATTCCGAGTAGACATTCCCCAACGGCGGGCCACATGCCTAGCCAAGAGAATATTTGGTAAATAAATCTGCGGTGCGTGAGATGGAGGCTAAGTATGGACGCGATCGCTTCGTTTCTGCACAATGTAGGCAGGCTTTGGAGGGCCCAGCCTCGAGAGATCCTGGGAGAAGTAGCTGCAGAACATTCGTTGGTTCATCTCATGCGACGAAAAACTACTGGGCCGATATGCGAATTGTCAATACTTGGTGGTGGAGTTCGATAGACTAAATCTGGCTGCGAAGGCCAGGGATCCATGGTGTTCATTGATATAATCGCCTGCCCTTCACTGTAGCCCATGACGATGAGAGCAGGTAGCTGTCCTTGGTTTCTGGAACGGCGAAGACTCATACATTGGTGCCAAAGTACAGACAGTCTGTGGGTAGCAGTGCTGTAGGTGAGGCTAGCAGAGTGTGGTGGATGACCGGGAAGGTTGTTTTCGACATGGCTGGTTAGTATTCGAAGTTTGAAGGAGCCGGCGCCCGAAGTGTCTATTGTTGCGGCCATGGGCTCCTTTTATGAGTTTGTACACGAGCACATCCAACGCTTTCGGGCGGGTGAAAGAAGCAGCCTTGTTTCATCCTGCTCAGGCATCCAACATCAACTCCCCAGGCTCGCACCTGCATGCCGTGTCTGATCATCGGGAGGGAAACGCGGCCTTGAAGGGTAAGGCATGAGGATTGAGGAGGTGCCGAGACTGAGACATCCTTCTGTCATTGGAATCCGTGATTGGAGGCAGACAGCTTGAGGTAAGGTAGGTACGTCCCAAGACAGGATACGTACCTCCTTCACTTCCATCCTGCCAGAGCACCTACGGATACCTTAGGTAAGGTAGATGGAATGAAATGGAGATACCTTATCTCCACTTATTCGAGGTCTGAAATCCGATGTTCAGCCGTGGCCTATCTTCACCGACTCACCGAGTCCCCGGAGGTCCACCGACTCACCTCGAATCGCAATCGCGGAAGCGGCTTCAGCTCAGAAGGGAAAGGTCTCCAAGGCCATGGGCCACTCAAGCTGGTCATTCTTTGGCCGTCGGGTCTATATGATCCCCAACCGGCTTCAGGCAAATCTGCATTAGCGGAACATGGCAATCGAGTCGCTGTGCCTTACTAAATCCCATGACACGACGGGGTCGCAGTGATAGAGACCCTTGAGTGGCTGGACAAAACTAAGCCCCATCAACCCAGATCCCTGGACCTGGGGAAGGACCCTTGAGAACAAGGGCAGAAACACCATACTACCATGATTGGCGCATCACCCACCCATACACACCTTCACTGTAACATTCACTCACATTGCGATGGAACAAAAAGGTAGTTATGCATGTTTGTCAATGTGTGAGCCGTCAAATGTCATTGTGTCCCAATCGTGGACAGTTTCATTCCGCGACGGGCGGCATGACCAGCTCTGCTATTGACGCGGGGCGGCGTGAGAGCTTCGCCTGCCTCAAATCCGCCTTCCTGCCGATCCTGAATAACGAGAAAAGCAACCCATTTCAATACCATCATACACCGCCGAGCCCAAAGTTACAAGGAAAGTCCGAAAGATGTGCGCAAAAACTAACTCCACGCCACCCGTTCGGACTGAGAAGCAGCAGAAAGACAGCAATCAAGAGGACTCATCCTCCTCTTGTTCGGCCTTTAGAGTGACTAATTAGCTTCAGCACAACACGGCCAGATGGAGTGGGGGTTTGGGGGTGTCTTACGTTGTATGCCTGCTTCTCGTCCTCGTAGCGCTTCTTGTCGGTGGCAGCCTTGGCCTCATAGGGACCGCGCTGCTTCTCGTTGAGGGCCTTCCAGCGCTCACCGAGGATCTTGCCGACCTGTCCGAAGGAAATACCGGGGTTCTCCTCACGAACGTTCTCGCGCTGCTCGTTGGCGAAGAACATGTAGGCGGAAAGGCCACGCTTGGGGGCGTTGGGGTCTGAATAGCATGTTAGCTACATGTTCATGGCAAGATAACTGGTCTAGATAGGCGTAGCGCAAAGCGGGCAAGTCAAAAGCCGTCCGAGGCGTGACCTAGTGGAATCTTATTGAGACTCCCTTCAGGCCCAACCTCTCTGTACGTCAAACTTGCCCAAATTTCACAACGGCTCGAGACAAGTAAGGATCGATTTGGCAACGTACCCTTCTTCGCGCGCTTCTTGGTGTCCTTAGCGGCACCTCGCTTGGTCGCGGCCTTAGGCATTTTGGTATCTTGAATATGGTCAGTCAAGCTGCTTTAATGTCGAGATGAATGTGATGGTATGACGAAGAGCCAAGGGTGAAGGATGTGATGGAATCGGCGTGACATGACGACTGACGGCAAAGCCGCCGCGCCGTCATGCCGGAAAGCCATAGTGCAAGAGGACCGCGGTGCAGCGAGAACCAGGGTGTGTGGGTGGTTGAGTCGCAAGTGCAATTGCGCTCGGTAACGCGAGGTAATTGCAATTTGAAGCTCAAAGTCGTCCAAGAGGGATCGTAAAGCATACCTGAGGAGGTTTTTGAGAGGTGGAAAGAGAGGTGTTGATGTGGTGATCTGGACGCGTCAAGCTCTTGTTAGCTAGAAAGCTCTATGGTTGAAGCTGGTTGATGGACGAGCGTGTAAGAGACGAAGAGGTGCACGCCAAAGTTCGAAGCTCAACAACGGATCGCACCCACGATATCGACTTGTTAAAAAGCGATTTCTGAGTTGCAAATCGAGGCAGAGTGATCGAAATTGTAGCGACAGTGAAAATAGAAGAGGATGATGTTGCGCGTGTATGTTGCGGTGGTTGATGGTGCAAGTGGGCAATGGTATATGGGCAGCAGGTACTCACGGGGTTGAGTGCGAAGGCAGTAAAGTGTGGTATTGTGAGAGTGCGGATTGTAAGAGAGGAGGATTTGGGTGGGAGATTTGTATGGGAGAAGAAGAGGGAGGGAAATGTATGGGGGGAGGGCCAAGCAGCCTTTTTACTATGGGGGGAGTGATTGTGCGGGAGCAACGCGCCTGGGTGCACTTGTTTTTGCTGGGAAGTCTGGGACGGGGCCAGGACTGACTGCGACTGGCGACTGGGCGAGTGGACTGGGGGTGGTACTTCGTACCGTGTGCGAGACTGAGTGAGAGACTGGGAGAACTGAGGAAGGAAGGGGGGTCACCGTGGACGGGCTCTCCTCCTCTTTCTCCTTGGATCACTCCAAATCATCTTTTTTTTTGGCCTGCGCAGGTGCGGACGCTTGTCACTTTCGCTTTCCCTCCCGTCGCTTCCTCGCCTGTGCCTGGGCTTGCTGCTGCACGCTGAATGGCTAGGAGGGGATGGGTGTCTGGGTAGGCTGGGCAGGTATCCGTACCAAACCAGACGACGGGCAAAAAAAAAAAAAAAAGAGGCCTGCGCACTGGCATTGGCAACACTTGTCACTGGGTGGTAACTGGCGGCATTGGCCTGGTACTGGGCACACCGGGCACCCGCCCACCAGGCGAAGGGCACAAAAGAGGAGAGAGGCAAGAGAGGGGGAAGGCGCGATGAGAAGGGAAAGGGTGTGGGCGCGCCTTCCCTCCCTGACAGTCGACGTGCGCACCCTTCCCTTCTCTTGCCTTTTGCTCCAGAGTCCAGCTTGACCCTTCTTTCCCCATCCTTCTCCTCCCCATCATCCTCCCCCCCTCCTACGTGGAAGTCCAAGTCCCTCCTAGTTACAGTCCGCGCCCACCCACAAGGTAAAGGTACCTTGCACCAGAGACTGCCGTGCAAAGTACCTCACGTTCCTTTCACACCTTGAGTCTGCCTACCCCCTTCCTGCTCGTCGCATCTGCCAGGGGACAACGACTACACACACCTTGAAGCGGCCAGCTACGGATACATGCTCGAAAGTACCCCAGTACCTGGATCAGTACGGAAAGATACCTCCCTACCTTACGGATACTTTACCTTAGTATGCAAGTGCGTCCGCACGCAACCTATTCGCCTGTTTATTGAAGTCCATGGCAATAAATCAAACTGCGGAACCAGAACAGACCAAGTTAGGTGTGGACAATGCGCGATCAGAAGTTGCGAACGTGCTGGCGACGCGATGGAGAAGGAAGGAGCGACATATTACCTACTGCGTATCCAGCAGCATCTTGCAAGGCAGGCGCCAATGGCCTTAGCTTCAGGTATACTATGTAAGGTATCCGTCCAGGTGGTCGTGGCCGTAGCCAAAACCGTACCTGGCCAGGTAACAGAAGCAGGGAAAAGAAGCAGGATCTGGCCCATCCTGCGGTGCTCTTCTTTTGCCTTCCGTCCTCGTCTCAACCCCTCGGGTCTGGTCCAGCTTGTCGCCCGCTTCCCATCCATTTCAATCACTCCATCCTCGGACAGTCCTTGCTCTTGGTGTGCCGCTGCTATTATTATGTGGTACTGTACAGGTACAAAGCGCACGCAAAACTCCGCACCGAAGTACTGTACATCTGCTTTGTACCTGTGTTTTATATCATCTTTGCGCACTGTGTACTTTAAAGCCGTCGCGCCTTCTTTCTCCGCTTGCTACGTACGGCTACGTGCCGGCTCTTTCGCCAATGTCTGAGGTGAGGTGCGGTTGAGTCCTGTGCCTGCTCCTGCTTTTGCTTCGCTCCCTCTTCCAGTCTTAGGTTCCTTTTGAAGCATCTCGTGCTTTCCTTTCCGTCCACCTTACCTTACCTTACCCCACCTTCCCTTCCTCCTGTCACTGTCCACACGGACCATCTCTCGTCCATCAACCGACTTCTCCAGTCTTCAGTCTCGCCCAAGTTGCCATTCCCAGTCCCTCCCCCTCTACTTCTGACTGCTTTCGTTCTTAGCAGTGAGAGACTGAATACTGGCTCGTCAAGCTTCAGCTTCTTACGAATCCCATGTTACCATCCATTTACACCCCCATGCTATCGACAACTATCATTTGGATCCACGGCCTCTTTCTTCAACACCAGCCATGACCCATCCATTCGAGGATGGTTCCGCGCATGCACCATTAGCCTAGCATACCATGCTACTTATACCATCCTTCATACGACAGTGATGCGATACCACTAGGCATTGACAGCCTAAGGGAGACGACCTTGTGTACCTATTCGTACTCCCAGATCGCAGAGACGTGCAGTGGCACACCTACTCCGTCCGACTGCACTTGGCCTGGACCAGGCACTTCTTCGTCATCTTCATGAGCGCTAAGATACTTCCGATCCTCCCTACCGCCTGTTGAATGGCAAGGGCCCGTTCGCTAGACATGCCGTAGGTACATCGGTCAGACATTGAAGACCGAACACGCCGTACGGGGAAGACGGAAGTCCAATAGCCAACGTTGCCTCGACATTTCCAATTCAAGGCAGTAAGATCCCTTACACCTTGGCGACTCTTCCATTAGGTAGATGCATCTGCTCGGTACAGCATGTCGGATGGTCGATCACAGCAGTTGAAGCTTCTTTTCGCCAACTCTCCGTGGAATTCGAGGTCTGCACGATTTGAATTAGGTCTATGGGACGACATCACTTCCTTCGCCATCAAAGCAAACCTTCGCCATGGGAGACAAGCTATACCTCGGACACACTAACATGTCCATCACTTGCACTTTGCTGGGGCTGTGGGTGTTAGTGACCTCATGTTCGCGACGTTGTCTCCTTAGCGTCTTCCGCTGACAAGCCTTCGCAGCTTTCGGCTGTTTACCAAGACAACAAGGCTCGGCCGGCTGGATTATGGATATTGGGAAATCGATGGAGCACCTGTGGTGTGGTGGAGGATTCAATGTTTGGAGAATGGAGGAACAAGTTGGCTTACACACTCTCACACACTGTGTAAGTGATTGTGCTTCATGAACATCGCTGCGCAATTTCATCCACACTAAAACACCACTCGACACACTTTGCGGCATTCCCCTCTTCAAAGTGGCTTGTCCTATCAACACCCAAGGACATCGCCTCCAAAACGCACCAAAGTCTATAGGCACCGTCGGCTCAGAGTTCTCGACAAACGCTCCGTGTCCGGCTCGCCCTGGGTTGCTGGTCCACGCGGTCAGACAAGATACATACACAGTACGGCAGACCCCATGGTGGCTTTCATATGCGGCACAGATTGCAACACCATTTAGCTGAGTTCCGGCGTGAAGCCACCCACCAGCTTTCGACGTGACTTGGAGAGCCCCTGAACCCATAGGAGCTTACAGCAACTGACTGGGGCGCCTCTAGACCACTCGCTATCGAAGCATCCACTCATCGTATTACTAAGAATCGACCTCATCCAAAAAACCGAGCTAAACTGTGATCTCCTGGCAGTCAGGGGCACACCGTCGGCTGGTGTGCACGGAGGCGTAGACTCAGCTTCGGGTGACGAGGCGTGATGCGAAGCACCTCACGCTGTTGCTCAGGGAGATGTGACATTGGAACGACCGGAAGTCATGATGACTGACTGATGGGGATGGCATTCAGGCTGGCCGAAACGGAATCTGGGTACTTGATTCATGCATACGCCCCATGTACCGTCATACGAGATTGTCTTGTACCGCTACTTGGCCCAAGGTACCCCAAACGCGGTCCACCGACTCCGGAATCAGCTTGGGCGAATGCGCCCAATCACTCCTCATGCGCAGCTCACGGTACACTTGGGACCTCCCCAGCCTCCCCTCTGCCATCGATTCCTACATCATCCATCCGCCTCCGTAGTGTCTATTGTTGGACACTCCTAGAGCAACCTGCTTCTGCAGCGGATGCGTGGTTGCGCAGTACATACTGTTCCAAGTTACCCTCCGCCGCCAGGTGATCGACGAAGGGCTTACTGGTAGGTACTATTTAGCGATCAGCTATGTTCAACACATCCTATGCTGAAAGCGAGTCTACTCCGTACAGAGCCGTAAGCTTCACATTAAATAACGGAGAAAGAGCTGCGTTACTATTTGCGGAGCTTGACGATTGCATGGCGACCGGAGACCGACGGCGAGCGGCGTGTCTATCTCGTCTCTGTTCTACGGAGTACGTCTTCTAACACCGACACACCACGAAGCGGGCAGCAGCCAGGCGGTGCAACGCTCCCGGCGTCAAAGAAGGGTGGAATACTTCGTCATGCGCACAAAGTGTGCGGGCGTCTCGTGTACCTCGAGGCATAAGACTGGGTAATGCCTGCAACGACAATCGATACGGTCCCCCGCTCCAATGCACCCGACGCGCACCCAAGACGCCCAATGCAGGTCTCCTCTGCAAATTGGCAAGCCAGCAGCGCGTTTTGCCCATGAGCCAGACAAGCCGTGTCTGCCCAGGACTCCAGTAGAAGGGCGTTGCCGCACCATTTCACCATTCCAGTCAGGGCCGCCGGGCCCAGCCATTTTGCTTTTGCCCGCTTGTTCCCTGTTTGGCTGGGCTAGCACTGGGAAGGCGGTGGTAACGGGCTGGCGAACAAAGTGCGCAAAGTACCGACGACTTGCAGCGGATACACGGAGCCAGGCAATTTCGCTGGTCTGGTTGCCTTTGTTTTGCTGATACTGTGCTGTACCTGATGGTCCCTCGGCAAATATTGGCCCTCCCTGACTGAAGGCTCTCCCACTTTCTCACTCAATCACTCTCTCCCACACACCACACACACCCCCTCCCAAGCCAAACACTCTTGCTGCTCACGCCTAGGACCTGCACACGAGAGGTACATGGAGAGTCGGAGACTGAGGTGTAGTGTAGACTGTGTAGTTCAACGCGAGCCCATGCTCCACTCCTCCTGGGCCTCCTGGCTGATCTGTCGCAGCAGACACAGAGCTTGACTGACGGGGAGTGCAAAGCTCCCCCCAACTTCCAGTCCCATTTTCCCTTCCCTCTTCCCTCTTCTAGACGGACCTTGAGTGACGTTGATTATCTAATCTAAAAGGCATGATCTTTCTATGGTCACAGGGTATGTAATGGAAACGCGAAACGCGTGGTTCATCTCGACGCTTAAGCTGTTCACGGCGTCTGGGAGCTCTCGAGTCTTGTCACTTTGCGCGCGAAAGTCACCATAACGGAAGAGGATGAGCTCACTACAACCGCTTTATCAAGCCCCGTGACGTTTTACGGGTCCTCTTGAAGATATTGAAACGCGTTTCATCAGACAATTTTTATTCTTTGCTATCTCATAGTTTCCAGCGATCCAGCTACATAAGGTAGGTAGACAGAGCAGCTGATCAAGCTCAAGCATTGGCCACAGGAGCAGATCTCGGAGCCAAGCTCACCCACGTGATTCGACATCACCGTGGTCATAGCGTCCGAGGTGCCGCTAAGCCCTGTCCAGTTTCGTGAGCCGGCAGGGGCCGAAGGTGAGCTTGAAAACCAAAAAACGCCTTCGGGTGGTGCCCTCAGGTGCCGATGCCGTGCCGTACGGATACGCTACTATGAGCAACAGCAAATCGATCGTCCGCAGGGCAGGGCGAGCACCATGATCTGGTAATGCCAACCGTATGGCCCGACGACCTAGACCGCGGTCACGACTTGACCGAGCCTCTGGAGGTCCGTACCTGCATACAACCTGCGTAGGGCGGGTTGAAGCGAACGTTCCGACGTACTGAGGTCTTGGGTTTCGGTCCATTCCATTTGACGAGCCCCTCAAACCGGTGGTAATACGCCATTGTAATTGGCACCATCTCAGAGTCCTGATTCCTGAGATGATGTGGTCATGATAAGATGGGCCTGCGAGCCTGAGTATGTCCATACCTGGATTCTAGGCGGCTGCCCGCAGCTCCCCACGGCGCTCAGGTGCCTCTGTCCACCCTGCCCCATGCGTATCGTGGGCCAATGTGAGCTTCTGATCTCCAAGGTCTGGCAAGCTTTTCACTATTCGTCATCTTCGGGGTCCAGTACTACCTCGCGCAGCGCTTCATCTCTGGACCAGTCTACGCCGCTGCCAACGACCACAGCGCTGGCGGTGCCTTTCATAACTTTCCACCGCCGTATGCTCGCCTTCATCTCGGCTTCAAGTCTGGCTATCTCCGCCTGCACGGCGGGGTCGTCAGTCTCGCCCGCATTTCTCTTTTCCGCATCCTCAGTAAGCCTGAGGATCTCGGCTGTGAGCTCCACGTTTTTCCGGCCGACTCGTAGGCTCTCGGCTTCCACCTCAGTCAGCTGCTTGATGAGGCTGCGGATGTCTTCTGATTTGTTGGCGAGGGCGACAGAGACGTTGTCGCGGGAGCGGATGTGTGGTAGGAGGTCACTGCTTCCTGTTAGCACTCAGACACCAAAGTTTAGGAGGTCATAGTTTAATCATGGATAAAATGATAGTGATTTTTTGAGCACAAAATCAAGGATGGACGTACGTTTCGATGGGCGTTGACTGTGTGCTCCCATGGACAGCTTTGAGGATGGGGTTGGCCGTCATGACACTATCCGTGATATTGTTCCTCAGAAGCCATCCCGCACGCGCCGTCGACGCGTCCTGCTGAGCCTTTCTCACATTTTCTTCTGTGCTTGGTGTTGTTGAGTCTATCTGTACCCGTTAGCAATGCGGACTTTGACACTGTCGGTCGTCTTGATATGGGAAGTGTGTACCTGAGACATGGCTCTGTTGTGCCTTCACCAGAGCGACCTTGATCTCGAGGTCGCGAAGCTCATCGTAAAGAGCAAGGACGCGCTGCTCGTCATTGGAAAGTAAAAGGGTGGGCACTTGATCGGCTTTGTTTGCTGTCGAAAGGCTTCGATTTGGTAGCTCATCCATGGTCGAAAATGACTTCTACCATCAGATGGCAGAAATTCAGGTTTGTATGGGATGAGCCCGGTGTCCGAAATGTCACCGCTCCGCCCTCCGGACGCGACGCGCGACTCTCACTCAGAATCGCATTCAAAATCCCCCGAACTCACGGAAACTCGGCGGCTTTTGGCTTCGGATCCGGATGGATGGTGGAGTAAGGTAGGAACTGAGTATGAAAGTTGTGGCGGGTGCGGCGCGGCATGTCTTCCATTCCATGAGTGTCAGCCCCATCCCTGGAGCCGTTATCTTATCAGTGGCTGGTGCCGTATGACTGTCCAATCAAATGACTCAAGGCATCACGAGGCGGCGTCACGCTATGCCTCCCAAAGGTTTTTAGTGGGTTTGCAGCCTGCACGAGCTCTGTAGGGCGCCTCAGCGGTCACGTCTTGGAACCTGGCGAACGAACCGCCTTTGCGCTTTTGCAACAACCGACGTTCGTGCATACTTCTGTCTTTCTCTCGGATCCTTTGCAACGACGACGAAGACGACGCAACGAGTCAAACGACGACAGCGATTTCCTTGCGCGCGCGTATCGTACGATTCTACCGGGCGACGGCCTTTGTCGACTCTAACACATAGCTACGCCAAACCCTTGAAACTATTGCTGCAAAGACCGGACTGCAGGCTAGGCTGTCGCAGCTCTTCTTCTCTTCGGAGATGTTCCGGGGATGGCGACGCAGGTGTTGATAGCCCATACGGGCCAGCGTCTGCAGGTGGACACGACACAGTTTTCTGCGTACGTCAGGTTTTGCCTCCTTGTGAGACCGAGAGAAAGCAGGCTGACAGCTTCATTCGCAGGCTCGATGACCTCAAAGCCTGGATCGCAAGGCATACGTCGATTCCGGCGCACCAGGTTGTTGCTTTGACTGCCCAAGGTCGGAGTGTCAAGCTGCAGACTCTTCACCAGGAGGTACGACGCCCCTCCTATTTACGGGTCAGAGAGAGAGAGAGACCTTGAAGCTGACCTGCTGGCGCAGACCGAGATCTACATCTACGATATTCGAATATCGCAACCAAACTCCCCCAACGTCGCCTCGTCTCCAAAGTCCGAGCTCCCCCCTCCTAAGCGATATGCTGTTCCGAACGCCCCCAACTACATAGGCAATATTCGTGTTCTATCAGAATGGCAGGCCCTCTACAAGGAGCGCCAGGCATGGGCCCGTGGCATCATCGATGACTCGGCACGTATGACGGCCGAGATTCAGGAGCGGTATAGCGAAATGGACGTCATGGTCAAATGCCTCGATGCAGCTGTGGCCAATCTGGAGATCAGTGTGAAACAGATTGAACCCAAGTACACCGAGCTCAAGAAATGGGTAGAACCTGCGCTGGGCGAGTACGAGCAGCTTGCCGAGAATTGGGAGCACTACCTCACCGTGGCGCGCAGTGTGCCCATCTCTGCTGCCATGGTGCGTTTCATGACCTCTAGGGACCTCAAGAAGAAGACGACGACGCTGGAAGACCTGATCGAGATCGACACTGCGAAGAAGTCTGGACGGTTGGCGCCGACATCCTTGAAAAAGTTCACCACCAAGGCGACGGATCTGGAGAAGGCCGCGAAAATGATGTATGGCGGACTTGAGCAGCTGATAGGGGACTTTGACAGCCTTGTTGGTCGTTCGGCGCTGTCGCATAGTGGCGAGGCGCAGCAGTTGCTCCAGGATGTCGAAGCCGTGGCCAAGAAGATAGAGACTGATTACCACGTCGTCTTGGAGTACCAGGATACGCAGCCCAACGTCCTTCAAGCCTCGCGGACGGCGGAGAACCACACGTCACGCCTCATTCCAAGCTTGAAGAAACGCTCCGCGGAGATGGATGATATGCTGCTCTATGTCACGCAGGCACGGAACGCCATATCGGCCGATTCAATTAGTTTTATGCGCAACATCACCGAGATCACCACATTACACAGCAGCGTTAAAAATCAGATTAATGTCTTGAACCAAGCCGAGGACGACATGACGACCTTTGACTATTTGCGTCTCATTCACCAGCTCCCGTACATGTACGCCTCTTTCGTCTCCGAAGCCGTTCGGCGCCGGGAGTGGTCCGACAAGATCAAAACGGATTCGTCGACACTGGCCAACGAGATGGCACTGTTTCAGGACGAGGAGTCAAAGAGACGGAGGAAGTGGCACAAGATGGTCGGCAGCATGTACGGATCAGACAAGACTGAGGCAAACGTACTTGGGCTCGAGGTCAACTTGCTCGGCGAAGAGGAGACATGGCCCAGCATGGTCAAGCGGGACCTGGAAGAATTCCTGGAGCACCTCCAGAAGCAACAAGCCGAAGTGGATATCATTGAGGATGTGATGAAGCTTGTGAATGAGTTGAGCAGCCCTACGAAGCAGCAGTCGAAGAGGTTGAAGGCCTTCAAGAATGGAAGTGTCCATGAAGCCGCCCTTGGACGAAGTGGCTTGATGATCCGTGGCGATGATGAATTACTGCGCAGCCTCCAAGACGACAAGTCGAAGCTCGAGAACAAGTTGAAAACGGCGGAGAGCCGTGTACGAAGATTGGAAGACTTGCTTCACAGACAAAGCGCAGCTTCTCGACCTGGTATTGGGGGCTTGTTCGGACACGAGAGGAATGATTCGACCAACTCCGTCAGGTCGACAGCGACAGTTGATGACCATCGACGCTCCACAGGAAACTCAGAAGCGCTTTTGCAGAGGATACAACAGCTCGAAGGTGAACTGAATGCTCGTCGGGCATCTGATCAATCAGAGGCTTTGGCGAAGCGAGTGCAGCAATTAGAGAGCGAACTGGATCAGCGTCAATCATCCAACGATAATGAGGTCCAGCAAAGGATACAGCACCTTGAAAGCGAGCTCAATGCCGAGAAAGAGAAATCGGCGGCGTTCGAAAAGGACCTCAGCGTCCGGGCTACAGCGCACGACGACGTCAAGGACCGAATGGAAGAGGCCAACTCTACTAAGAAGGAGCTTCTCGAGAATATGGAGGCCCTGCAGCGGGAATTTGTCGAAGAGCGCAAGTCTCTGGAGAACGAGATCAAGGGACTCAAGGCCCGTATCGAAGACACCGAAGATGAGATTGAGAATTTTGGCGAGTCGAGAGAAAACGAAAAGGCTACCTACATTGAGCGAATGCACGAGCTAGAGGCTGAGGTCGACAGGCTACAGAAGGAACAGAAGGATGAGGCCCTCAAGACTCAGGGCCAAGTCGACTTCCTACGCAACGAGGCACGACTCCAAAGGGAACAAAATGAGTCTCTCGACAAGCAGCTGCAAACCGCTAACGACGAGGCCAAAAAGCTTGCCAAGGTACTGGGCACTACGCAAGAGATGGCTGAGACACAAATGAAGGCGCTCCGCGATGTTCACGACCAGCTGTCGCCGAACGATGACACTACGGAGGACCTCAACGATCTCATCGACGCACTCATCTACCGGGCTACTGATGTTACCGCTAATATGAAGACCCTCGAGAGCGACCGATCAATTCTCAAGGCCGATCTGGAACAAGCTGACGAGCAGATCAAGAACCTGAAGGCCACAATCTCTGAAACAAAGAACAAACTTACTTCCGAAGAAGACAAGTCCCGGCACCTGAAGGAAAATCTGGAGGGAGAGAAGGCTCGTGTGACTGCTCTTGAAAAGGAGACCGTCGAGGGCCGAGAGCAGCTTGATCAGCTTCGTGCCAAGATTGCCGATGGCGAGACGGGCTCGGAGAGCCTGAGGAAGAAGCTCGACGAGGAAGAAGGACGAATCAGTTCTATCACCGAGGAGCTTGCCTCCAGACAATCCCAAGTCGGCAGCCTCGAGGAAGAGTTGCGACTCTACAAGGAGAAGATGGAGAAGTCTCAGTCTAAGCTCTCAGCTGTGCTTGGTCACTTTGAGTCTAGATCTGAGAAGACTAAGGATTTGACGCAGCGTCTTTACTCTCAGAACGACAGATTGTGCCGGCTGTTGGAGCGACTGGGCTTCTCAGTCACTCGGCAGGACGCGACCATGACAATCCAAAAGGTTCCTAGGTCCGAGAGGGGCACCATGAGCCAATACCACGCCGCAAACGACTCGTCTGATCCTAGTCAGTCCACGATTCGCCGCTCCGGCATGCTCACCAGTCGCACTCTGGCCGATAGCACCGACCTTGAGTTGCTGTACTGGATGAATAGCAACGATGCCGACGCAGAGACCGAGAAATACGAGGCTTTCATGACACGGCTGGGCACGTTCGACATGGATTTATTTGCTGAGACGGTCTACAAGCGTGTCAAGGATGTTGAGCACCTTGCCCGGAAACTCCAGCGAGACGCGCGCGCGTACAGGGAGAAGGCGCACACCCTTCAGCGGGACTCGCACGAGAAGATTGCCTTCAAGCACTTCAAAGAAGGTGACCTCGCTCTGTTTCTGCCCACCCGAAACCAGACGGCTGGCGCATGGGCTGCTTTCAATGTTGGCTTTCCTCACTACTTTCTGCGGGAGACAGATGCCCATCGTCTGCGATCCCGCGAGTGGCTCGTGGCTCGCATCACAAGGGTACAGGAGCGCGTCGTGGATCTTTCAAAAAGCATGCATAAGCAACTCCCCGATACCGACTCGGCTAATGGCGAAGAGGACGATAACCCCTTCCAGCTTTCCGATGGTCTGCGGTGGTACCTGATTGATGCACACGAGGACAAGCCCGGCGCGCCCGCAACGCCTGGGCTGGGCAAGTCTACCATCGCAACGAACAATGTCGAGGCTATGGCGGACATGCACACACACGCGCAGACAAATGGCAAGGACAAGCAGCGCGCCAACACCCATAGCATCGAAGGCGTTAGCAAGGCGCTTAGCAAGAGCCTAGAGAGCCGTCGGAGCAGCTCCAACTCGAAACGGGCTCTCCCCTTTGCTGTAGGTGGCGGCGGTGCGGCACTCCTCAAGGGTAACGCTTTGGGCAGCGAGACAAATTCTCTTCGCGCAGTCGCTCCGGATACGCCGACCGAGACGAACCACCCTGAAGAAGGACAAGTGGGACCGTCGACGAATGGACACGAGCAGTCGGGACAGGCAGGGCAGGCATCGAGCCCGCTTGCGGAAGAGGGTCAGGCCGATAGACCCAGGTCGCCCGAGGTACGGAACATGATCGATTCTCTCGTTGGCCCCTAGACCAGCAACAAAAGCCTCCCCCGTTTCTCTCTCTCTGTGTCTCTTTCTCTCCCTCTCCATCCGAGGTTTAACCGCCTTCTCACTGATTTCGGTCAGAAAGCTCGATCGCCTTTGAGGCTGCAGCGTCAGAGGAGCGGGGTCAGCGTCGAGAGTCCGACGAAGAAGAGCGTGGTTTGGGATTCGCTTTGGAGCGTTGACCTGAGCTATGAGACTGGTGGTGGCGGCGGAGGCGCGAAGAGGAAGTGGGAGGGCCCGGAACGCCGGTAGAGAGAGACAGAGGGAGAGCTTGTGTGGAGGGGTTGGGTTGTGGAGGAATATTGTACGAGCATTACACAATACCCGAAGCCTCCTTTGTGAAGAAGGGGGTGTCTTTGAGGAGTTTTTTGTGCTTTTGTCACCCTTGGCCTGGGGGCCCTTTGCCGACCTAGCATTCATCCTCGGACGCTGGGTTATGACGAGTGGTTCTTTGTATTGGTTTCTTCGATGGATGAAAGGGAACATGGGAGGATCCTCGGAGCGCGGCGGCGTAGCATACTGCCCAGGGACGTCGATTGCCACCTTTTGGTGAGAAGAGATCCGACGGGGATGGCACCGGATGATGGTCGTGGTGACAACGGAGCGAACTTGAAGACGGAGTTTCTTGACATCTTTTGGGCACTTTACTCTTGGGACTGGAAGAGAACAAGATGGGGCTTTGCAAAGGACTCTGCATGCATGGCGTGCTTGGGATAGAGGCACCTTAGAGGTATCTTTTTTTTCTGAATACATTTGGTGCTCTTGTTTACCTTTAGGGACTTTCTAAGGTCATGTGCATAGTGTGGTGTGAGTCTTCAACTTTGCGATTTTCTCTGGCCAACATTGTGCTGTCTCTAAGTCTGGACATCGTCAAGTGCCCTACACTGTATTTAATGCTACCTCGCACAATGCCGATTTATTCATTTCTTTCCATTGATATTGCTCTAACCGAGGGTATAATAAGTCAAATGACGGACCAGCCTTACTTGGATGTGATCTCCTTGTGTCTATAATCTTGTTGTTCTTGAAGCCTTTGAGGACTCTGGAACGGCTTTCATGAGTAGCACAATACTCTTAAGCCATCATTGTTAGCTTGATCTTTCCCTCCTTTGCCTCGGAATACAATATCTTCTTTCACAGTTCTGTAAGGTCTCTTTAGACTAAGGGCAAAGATGTTCGGTGCTTGCAGTACGGGCAGGCTGTATGATTCCTACTTGAACGAGAGCAAGAACGAAGAAAACACATCGAAAATCGAGGTCATTACACAATCCCAACGTAGAAAGATTGATTGCCGGCGATCAATAGGACTGTAAAGAAGAACACTGTCAATACTAAAGGTTTCAACGAACATCTAGACATCCTCATACAGCCGATTCGACGAGCTCCCACAAGGTTCTCTCAGCCGATTACAATTTACACCGTATCACCAAGACACATTTGACAGAATGGCTGCCGCCGCCGCTCCTCAACAGTGGGTCGCACCGACAGGGGCCACAGCATATCCCAAGATTGGAGTGATTCTCGGGTGCGCCCCAGACGACGGGGACGTGGATCTCGCATACAAGATTCTAGGCTTACACAGCAGAGACGCCGCCATACCGGCAATCCGGCCGCCGGCTCACGAGTTCGTGCACTGGTGCAACCGCTTAATCGCCAAAATCTATGAGGAAAGTCTCGAGTTCCAGCTCGGGTCCGTCGGCCACCGGCGGTTCCTCGAGGCTAGCAGACGGGTCCGGTCAGCCATCCACACGATTTCCGGGATCCGGCGGCCCGGGCACGAAGATTGGCAGATATTTGAGAATACGTGGATCAGTCACTGGAAGCCTAATGGTACTTGTGACGATGCGCCGGTTGACTTGACGATTGCCAACTGGGATCAGAATGTGCCTACTCCTGCGACGAAGACTATTTTCGATGCGACGTATGGGCCTGATAGACAAAAAGAGAGGGACGATCGGGCGCGAGATCATCGGAAGATGGGTAAGACGTGGATGGCGACGAAAAACATGGTTCGGGATGCGCGACAAAAGGAGGCTGAGGAATGGCAAGATCTTGTTGCTTGTTATGGGTTTCAGGCTAGGACGAATTTTCGATTTAAGGGCAACGATCCTGAGTTTCACGAGGTCGAGACGGATGACGAGAACGATGAGGGAGAAAATGATGAGGAGGAGGAAGAAGAAAGTAGAGAGCAGGAAGAAGACGCAGAAATGCGGGATAAGAATACCGAGGAGCAGGGAGAGGATGATGCCGAGCAAGAGGAGAGCAACAATACGCAAGAAAAGCCTAGAAGTCCAAAGGGGAAAGGTAAAGATCCGGAGTTATACGGCGTCATTCCACAGAAAGAGGGAGACAGTGAGGAGGAGCTCCTCCCATACACCTTCTTCGCGAGCCCTGTGCCGAAGGGCGAGGATAGTTTGTGGTATTCTCTCTCGTAAGTCCCCCCCTCTCCCACACTTATTCTTTTGTTTCGCCCCAGACCGTCATTACTGAGAACCCGTTCTAACTCTTACAGCGTCCTTGTCCACAACCGGTGTGATCTCGCCAAGACTATCAAGGGCAGACTGGCCAACTGGTTTCATTCCCAGCTATCGGACCCCGCTTCACCCCGTTTCCGGATGTACTGTCAACTCCTCATGGACTCGGCTACGAACGTGTCCAAGGACAAAATCAAGGAATGGGGCCCTCTAGATCTCATACGCTGCCTCAACAGAAACGAGCGGGACGCTGGCCTACCCAAGGAGTCCGCGTACCACGAGATGCTCTACCTCATCGCGGACTACTTTGGCACCGAGGTGATTACCTTTACGCGCCCTGACAAGCCCCGTGAACCGTCAGACCCGGTAACGACGTTTCCTTCCAGCCGCGAGGCCTCTCCAGAGCGAAACGGCCAGCCAGGTCCTTCGGGTACTCAGTCCAATAATGAAGCGATCGCACGAGAGAGAACACCCAGCGAAGATTCACCCCCACGAGAAGAACCTTATGCAAACCTTTGGTTGGAGGAAGGAAGACAAGTCTTCGAGATGAGAGTGTATGGAAGTATACCCCGGGAGGGGTATATTCTGGACCCCGACAACCAAAAGAGAGAGCAGATTCTCCTCGTTACTGACTCTAAGCTAAGTTACTTTCAGCCCGTCACGCGAGTAAGTCCCGAACTGCCGTCAGCGGTAAGAGGCGGGCATTACATCGGCACGCGACCTTACAAGATGTGGGAGCGCTGGCCACCGATGCCGTGGTGGCCGGGGGCTAAGTACCATGACGGCAGTAAGAAATGGGTGGGCGCCTGGTCCACGACCGACGGGCGTAGTAGCATCACCGACGACCAGCAGCTGGAGATGAAGCCAATAAGCATTTGCAGAAACATCCTGGACCCTGTAACCGGGGCGCAGATTCGAGGTCGGTATTTTGAAGCACAGCCACCCCGTAACCTGCAAAACCGGTCATATCATGACATGTTGCTCACTTACGAAGCTAACACGGACACGGACAGGTATGGGGTGATGTGTCCCACCATAACCGTCATAAAAACCTGGAGGACCGAGAATCCCCCAGCTGGCCAGGCGGATCCGCCGCTTCTTCGGACGCAGTGGAGGGCCCGGACGGGTGGGGCCGATGGCGTGAAGTATCGGTCAAAGGGACATCTTGAGAGCCGGAAGCGTACGCGTGAGGAGTACGCTGCGAACGAGGGTCTTGGGTTTGACGATGATTATGGGTGGTTGAGGATCGAGGCGACGGAGAAGGAGAGCAGGGTGAGGGTTTGGCATGATAAGGCTAAAAGGAGGAAGATGGGCTGGTAATGAGGGGTATCGAGAGTTGCGTTTCTGGGCAAGCTTGTGCTTTTGCTTTTGGCTCTTATTCGGTTCAGGGGGGACTTGGAGCTTTTTGCATAGCGAACTTTTGTGAGATGTCTGGTTTTAGCGGGGCGCTTCGAGTTGAATATCAGAGCAATGATTTGAGGTTCCAAGCTCACTCACATGAATAACACTTTCATCGGCAAGTTGAAAACTTGCCGTCCAACACCCCGGTCCGCCAAGGGAAGCACTCGAGTAGATGGCATGTCATCCCTAGTCAGCAAGATGCTCCTTAATCGGCTCGGCGTAGGGCCATCAAGCTGTCTTCGTTTTGATGCGGCCTTGCGACTCTTTGGCCGCGCGATACCGGGCATCGGCAACCCAATTTTAGCCGGAATCATTGGCTTTATATATAGACCATGCCACGAAAGAAAACACAAGTCACAGAAAGGCTACTCTGGTGCATTCATCGTGGCTCGATGCTTTGCAAGTTTCAGCTGGAGTGATATTCATTCGATTGTATTCCTTGTTTTACACATACACTTTCTACACGCAAGTAACTTAGACGCGCTCATCATTGTGCCTGACTTCTTCCTCAACAACTTCAGAGCCGTCGACAGGATCGGTAATACCGGTCATCTTAGTAACAATCACAGCAGCGAACAAGTCGCCGCTAACGTTGGTGGCAGTGCGGAATCGATCGATGAACCAGTCGATGGCTACGACAACACCGTACATTCCGCTTGGGGGAATACCCACGCTCGATGAGATCATAACCGTCAAAACGAGAGAGGAGCTCGGGATTGGGGTGGTGCCGATGGAAGCCAGAGTCGACAGCAACAGGATGATGATGTAGTCGGCCGCGTTAAGGACATGACCCTGGGTCTGAGCGAGGAAAACCACTACAATCGGGAAGTAAATAGCGGTTCCGTCCATGTTCACGAGACAACCCAGGGGCACGGCGAACTTTGTGACCGTCTCGGGGACCTTGAGCGTCTGACGGCAGCACTTCATGGTGACGGCGAGGGTCGCTGCCGAGGACGCGGTTCCCCACGCCGTCAACCAGGCGGGCGAGCACTTGAACCAGAGGGTGTATGGGTTCTGGCGGGTGAAGGCGAAGAAGATAAGGGGGAGAATGATGAAGAGGTGCAAGAACATGGAGCTGATGGCGCCGCCCATGAGAATGCCGAGGTTCACGCCGATATCGTTGATGTCGAGCTTGAACATGTTTGGCAGAATCAGGAAGAAGACACCGATGGGGGCGAGCTTGATGAGGAAGGTAATGATGATCATGATGAGGGCCTCGACCTCGCGCGCCGCCTTGATGAGGGAGGATTGGCCGTCGCGATTGTCGATGAGGTAGCCAATCACGACTGCGCTGACGAGCACGGCGAGGAGATGATCAGAGGCGAGGGCGTCGACGACGTTCGCTGGAATGAGGGAGTTGAAGAGCTCGGTGACGGTGGCAGGAATGTCTTGATCTTTCCTCTCCTCGTAGGACTCCTGGTCTTTCGCGGACATGCTGTCTGTGGCGATGGACTCTGCTGAGGCGACTGTCATGAGGCGGGCCCAAACTTGGGAGGTCATGATGATGGAGTGGACGATGGCTACGATGGTTGTGATGACGTAGTACCCGATTGTCCACTTTGCGAGCTTGGCACCGCCGTGGGAGATTTCCTTGAGCTTTTGGACGGCGAGGACCATTGCTGTCACGATGAGGGGCAGGACTGATTTATTGTTAGCTCCAACGCTCAACGTGTCTGATGCAGCCGCACAGGAGCAAGGACCAGCATACCCACGGCTTTCAGAGACCGCAACCACAGGTTACCGGGGATGATGAGAATGGTCGTGGCGGCTGCGGGGATATCTGGGTGCGCAGTCTTGACGCCCAAACCGATACCGACGGCGATGGCGGCGGCAATGATGATCTGGACGGCGGAACCAGGCTCGATGACCGGGTGCCACCACGGTTTCTTCTCGTGGACCGACACCTCCGATGTGACGGAGGTCTGGTGCTGGACCTGATCCATCGAGGAGTTTGAGTTCTCTCGGACGGCCTTGTCGGCCGTGCCATACTCTGACTTCTCCATCTTGAGCTGGCTTGTGGACGGAGGTAATGTGTCTAGATGTTGGCGAAACAACGGGGTTGCCTGGAGACGGAGTCACAAGATACTGGACAACGAGCCGTACCAAGATCGCTACCACGCTGAGAGGAAGAAGGACGAGAGAAGAAGTTCCATCGACCCTGATCGGCGACTCGAGCGAGGGATATATACGTGAAGAACACCCGGCTCGTGGGTCAAGCTGAACCTGGGTTGCACCGAGAGTCTTGTCTATCAGTGTGGCGAGCAGGGGCTGGCTAGCCTACGATGCCAAAGCTCTAATCGGCCACATCTTGGATAGGGGCCGAATAAGAGGAAGCTCGCGTGGGCGATTCCGCTGGGGACTGGAGGGTGCGCCAGGCCATCAGGTTGGGGATTTCACCAAGGACGAGATAGGGCACGCGTATCTCTCACCCGCCAAGAAGGATATCAGAACTGGGGGAGGGTACAGCTGTTGGCATCTTTCACACGAAAGGAAGGTGTAAGAGGATCCATTCCATCCCCGCGTTACCCACCAGTCGCGCGTCGATGAAGGAGAGATGGGTCTTGGTGTCTTGGTCAATCCGCAGGTCTGGATTAAGACTGCAAGTCTCCTACACACGACCGTGCAGAGGGTTGGGCGACTGGCCACCGGCGTAGGACCTTGGAGAACGAGAAGGAAGTCAGATAGTACAGGTGCGTGCGTGACTGGGATGCTATGGGGTGGAAAACTGCGACGCAGCATTGGCAGAGGCAAGGTCGAATTGGAAGAGTGGGCTGGCCAGGCGAACTTTTCTGGATCGTCCAAAGGGAGGGTACCGGACGACAAGAGATAGGACAATGAAGCTTGACTGGCCGAGTCAGTTTGTCATGTCGGGATGGTCGTCTGGGTATTGGCCTTGGCTGGAAACACAACTTGGCGGTGACGACGGGGCTTTGCTGGTGTTATTCATCGAACGGTGAGAAGGTTGTTTGCGTGAGTATCATTGAGTATCAGATGCCTTCAGTGGTATGGTGCAAAGAGCCTCATACCTGGCTCGCATCGTTGCAACCTCAACTGACCACTTGTAGCGTTGTCGCAGACACTTCGACTGATCCAGCTCGAAGCTCTCTCTCGAGCTTCCATTCCAGGTTCACCCCACAAACCGTGGGTCTCGTCGTCTCCCCATCTTGACAATTGTCAATGACAGCTCTGTCAAGGGCCTAAACTCGGCCTCCAGTTTGCAATCGCGTTGTCAGCTAGCAAAAAGCTCCACGGAGAGCAAAAGGATTCGGCGCGTCCAAGAAAACCAAGGCTCGTTACCAAGGTGCCCAGGGTGATTGCGCCCCGGTTGGCATCCGTCAGACATGACTCTCGGGCGACGTTGGTACGACCGCGGCCTCCGCCCATTGGTCCGCCACGGCGAATGCCGTGCCGCGCCGAGCCTTGCCGAGAGGCTCGGCGGAGGAGCGCGAGGACGAGGGTGAAGGGTCGGGCATGGGGCTCCGAGAAATTTGATTTGGGGGTGGAGAGGAGAGGGACCGTCGACAGAAAAACCAACGAGAGGAAAAAAAAGTCTTGGCCGTGGCGCCGGAGCTCGTTTGCTTTCGACATTCCACCCACCTCCGCTCAGAAGTTCCGCTGAAAGCCACGCGTAGCCGTAGAAAAGCGCCGACTTGCACTGGTGGTCGGCAGGTCACCTTCGCGTGCTCCCTTTTGCTAAGATAGGGCGTGAAGTGATGCTTGGCCGATCCACGCCGGTCCGGACACAGATACCCTGGTTCATGTCTGTTTATTACGTACAGTGTAACGGAGTGCAGGGTACCAATGTGGGTAGCCGAGCACTGAGTGCTTTCGAGAAGACTACTGCAACGTCTGACCACTGACAGTCGAGGTGTTCAGTTTTGTCGCCCTGATATCTGGAATTTGACAGATAATGCTCGCTCTTGGGGTGTCGAATGCCTGTTTTTTTGTCCTTCTGAGATATCTTATTGATCTGCTTAAGGGAATTCGGGAGGCAATGAACTACAACGGGCCGAGTCCTGGCGTATGCAGGTCGAGCACGCGGCTCTTGGTTTGGGGAGCAGGCGACGGAGAGCCGGGGTTGGTTGCCGCTGCCGTGGAGCTCCATGTGGCCCCATCTCCCACAACAAGAAGGGATATCAATGGAAGACCGGGATGAATCCAACGCTCTAGCCTCGAAGAAAAAGGTGAGGTATACGGCGGGTTCCTGCTAGGTACAGTCTTGGAAGCGGTGTAGTCCATGTTGGCGTGGAGAGCCTAGGGACCCACGACAACCAGGCAAGAGACTCGACGAGAGCCTCTAGGTAGCATCGACCTCGAATTATGCTCAAAAAGGCGTGGGCTTAGGCTGTGATGGAAGCCGGTCACCCTGCGGAAGGCAACGAAAAGTGGAAGGCATAATAGTAAGACGGACAGAGCCTCATCATGTTCTGGCGGCTAGTTGTTTCTGAAGCCCAAACACTTTGCTAAGCTGGCTCATATCGGAACCTGCCGATGACGCCCCAATGTAATCAGGGTATGACTTGCAGATAGCTGCTGCACTTTCATATCCTGCTGAGAGAATGGCACGAGAAAGCTGCGGATAACAGAACAATGTCCATGCTACTGGGTCAGCAGATATCAAAGATAAAAACCCCAGCAAGACGGAAGCTAGCACGGCGATCCCGAACGAACGACGAGAGCAATTAGGAAATTATAGATTTGAAGTAAACATCAAGCTGTTGCAAATATTGTACCAGATTCGTCTCATCAGAACTGCAACTAAAGAAGAAGGAACAGCCACATGCGACAGTATAGGCAGGAAAGGCTCAGCACGATCATCAATCTAAACATGAGCTAAACTGATAAGCATTGCAATTCAAGAAGGCTACTTCGTAACCCTTCAGCAGACGCCTTCAGACTTTGCCGTCGAGCGATTTCCTTCTCTGGCTCCGACCCAATGCGCAGTAGCTCATCGTCAGAGAACTGCGAGACTGTCGTAGGGTAGAAAATCTCTGGTAGGGGAGCCAAGATGTGACGTTCAATGACTTGTCTACACACGTTGTCCACGAATGTCTTCATCGCAACCTGAGAGATATAATTAGTGTCTTGAGCAGAGAGAAGACAAGGAGGATTTGAGTGCGTGCCTTGTAGTAAGCATTGAGACCTGTGAGAGCCTCCTCACATGCTTGCTGGTCCATACCGACGCAGAGTTTGGGTTGTAATTCTTCAACGAGAAGCTTTCTGTCACTAGCATCGCAAGTTCTTAGATCGTGCCCCCCAAGCATGGCGAGCGAGTCCTCTAGTAGGTCTTTCTGCGATGTGCTGCGCGCCTTTTGGATGTGGTCAGTATAATAGTGATTGTAGGTAGTTGGATGGCGGTCCTCGTCCAAGAATATTTGCTCAAGCTCCTTAAATGCAGTCTTTCTAGAAAGCTCTAGTCGCTCTTGACAGAAACTGCCAATGTCTCTGCGCAGGCGATCCTCGTGGAAAAGCGTAGCCACCGCTACACTAATCCACTTTGAGACACACTCGAGAACAGTGGAAACATGGTATTTTGCGAGATAGCGCCACGGACTGGAGTGCTCATGAAATAGCTCAGCGAGTAAAATGTGGTTGTAGTTGCCAGGAAGCTCACGACCTCTGGTTTCGACGTAGGTCTGATCAAGATTAGCCGCTTTGACTTTGTTACCGATGAATAGTGCGGCAAATCAGAGGCTTACCTCCCTAATCCAGGAGACCATCTCGGTTCGTGTCACAAGGATTTGCCCGCTGCTAACGCTGTAACCATCCTCTGACCGGGGCGTAGGTGGATCGTCGGTGACTTCGCGTTTGTGACCTTGTTCACGGACTTTGGCTGCAAAAGCACCGTTCCGCTGATGGACCAAGGAGCGAAGTCTGCTTCCATTCTTTTTCTCGAAGAAGGTAGATTCTGAGCAGTGATAGTTCCCGTCTAGAGCCGCCTGAGCTAGCTGAAAGTAGCGCATACTAAGGTTGGTCATAAAAGATCGAATATCGCTGAGAGACCGTCGTTCAGGTCCCATGTCTTCGAGATCCTTTTCAAACAAGTCAAGTTTGCGTCTGATTTCCTCCTTCAGTTTGGGCAGCTCCCCCTCAAGGTGCTCATCCAAAAGCTCTTGCAAGAAAACTTTAAGGCTCTCGATGCCAACCCGGCTCATGTCGAGATTCTGAGCCTTCCAGGCTGGAGAAGAGAAGAAGTTCATCTCCCGCTCTGCGCGCTTGTTGTTGCCACTGCCGGTCTTCATCTCGGATGGACTGGGGTTTTTGAGAAGGAAGAAGCCGAGCTTGAGCTTAATAGCGTCCTTGTTCTTGGCGATGTTGGCGAGCTTGGCCTCAGCTCCAGCATTGATGAGATCGGGCTTGGTGATTATACCGACGGTCCGCTGTCCATCTGGGTCATACTCGCGGGCGATCTTGATTATGCCTTGATTGGCAAAGTCGTTGCTGGCCTGAACCACAGCGAGGATGATGGTCCGGGTGCTCTTGAGATAGCTCCGAACCATAGCATGGACGGCTTCCACATCGGCTTGGGACTGTTCTTCGCTGGAGACCGAAATAAGGCCAGGGAGGTCAACAATGCTCAGTTGCAATCCTGTAGGGCCCGAAATCTCAATGCGCAGAGCATCAGATGCAAACGCAGCATCATCAGGAGAGTCGGTAAAGCCGCGTATCCCCATAAGCTTGGAGACCTCCTCAATGGCGACGGGAAGGTCGGAGAGGTCTTCCTCCATCTCGCGCACATAGTTACTGAGAGTCTGTGCGATACCAGGCGGGCGAGAAGAGTGAGGCCGAATGGTGGCCTTCGCCATGAATGGCTCATTAGAGTGCCGTAGAACAATCTCCGTGGGAAATCGGGTACAGAGACCTTCTTGACGAGGGAAAGGCATGCCAGTAATGCCCTCTAGCACGGAACTTTTGCCTGCGGACTGGTCGCCACAGACAACAAGTTGAGGCAAGTCAATCAGGTCGCCGATACCATTGGCACGCAGTTTTTCGATCTGGTTGAGGCGATGGGTAGATCTCTGAGATCGCAGTCCAAGGGATGGGGCCGCGGGTTTGTTCAGGCTAGAGACGGCCATTTTCTTTGTTCTAACAATGGTTGTGGAAATGCGGAAATTTGTAGTGAGAGGCTCAGGCAGATAGACACTTTCAAGTCGATGGAAATGAAGTTGGAATCAAACAGAGGAAAGATAGGTGCATCCTCACTGCATAAATATTTCCATGGTTTCCAACATGTGCAATTGCTTTCTGAGCAGTCTTCACATGCGAGCTGTGGCATTGTAGGCCTGAACTGAAATGGCTAGCGGGCGCCGAATCTATAGATTTGTCTAGACTTGTAAGAGAGTTCAGTTTCGGGAGCGGACCTGATTATGCAGTCACGAGGTAAAATTAATCACACCCACCTTATCTGTCGAAAACAAATTGTTATCTGCAGCGGCACACATATTTCATTGGCTATAGCCGATGTGTTCTTGCAACCGATGAACCAATACCCAATCCCGAGTTTGCTGCAAGGTATGAATATACATGCAGATGACGCAATTTGCGACGAACCTACGTTCTGGCATGTGATGATATGTTGACAGATTTAAGACAGGAGGCTCGTGCTAATTGGTGAGAATTTGGGTACTATTGTTCGTCATATGTTTGCGTTGGCGGTCTTTTGTTAGAAGAAAGTAGTTCCCTGATCAATTGCCGAACGGCAGCAACCTGGAACCAGGATCTCTACCCAGGACGGTATAGGAGTCGCAGTTACGTCTAAATTCCATTGGTATGCAAAGTACCTTATGTATATACAAGATTCATATCGCTGTAATATCGCTGGATATTGGTCTAAGGCGCGCCCTGCGGTTCAAAGATTCGATATGGGTTTGCCCTTGCCGAGATCGATAGACTCACCAGAGATGCTTGGTCATGGGGTATGATGAAAGATACCTCAACAAACTGAAAACAGGCTCTGCGACTGGAGGTTTAAGAAATGGATACAGGAAGTCAAATTGGAAGTTCGGGAATGCGACATTACAGAGCATCACACAGGTGACTGAGTTATCCCACTACCACAGATTTGGCTTTCCGCAACATGCCCGAAAGAACAGTGAATGTTGATAAGCTCGTCTGTCGTGAGTTGTGATGGGATCATCCAATGAATAAGGTTCTTGGTGTCTTGACGTCGGAGGCCCACCCGAGCTAAAGTATAGAGCAAATTCTATCTCGCGAGTGAACTCCAACCTGATCATGTGGGAAAAGCGCTTACGTCGCGGTGAGGTCTGAGATGTCGAGCCCGAAGCGACTCAATCTCAGACTCAGTCCCGAGGACAACCACCCGTTCATCCCCATCACCTGATTCTACATCACTCGTCGTCCGCTTAATGCCGAAACGGAGCTTAACATCTTTCAACTCTTTCGAGAAACTCTCGCTTCCCCCGATACCGCAAGGTTTCCCAAGTTCATGTAGCCTGCTGCTCGTGCTGGTCGTTACCACGAACTGAAGGAAACTATTTCCAGCCGAACATCCGTTTCGGTGTAATGCCCTCCACCCAAGGATGTACACTGTCAGCGTGACTACCAGGCACGAAACATACGGGGCATAGAATTGCCACGGCTCGCTGAAGCTGTAGATGTTTGCACCGGCGAGTGCCTCAACAGGCTGACTGTTGACCCATAGAGGTCCAGCCGACATTTGATTTAACGACACGGTGGAGATCACGACATCCTGTAGATATCTCTCGATTGATTGGGGGCTGATATCAAGGGTTGGGTTGAACTTATCCTCGAGTCCAATGTAAGGGCTTCCTGCGGCAAGGGAGCCAGGTCCGGGCTTAATCCATGGTAGTTCGACACCATATCTTTCATCTCGGTCTTTGACGCATTAGAAACAGGTAGACTGATTTGGTCGCGTCCTCACTTACATAGAAATACACCGCCGACCATGGCATCTACGGCAGCTTTCCTGATAGCAAATGCTTGGGCACGTGTGAAGTTTCTCGTGAGCTCTTGCTGATTTATGGGCGAGTCATAAGCTGTTTCGTATCTGTAATCGAAAAAGTACGTTGCGAATTCTTTCTGAACCGGTGCTTCGTCCGTCCATATCGGTGAAGTTTTGAGGATCTCAGTCTCAATCTCGCGGGTGCCATTTTGAGAGTCAGCAATAGTAAAGTTGTAGGTAGCAAGCTCCATTGTGCAATCCATTGTCCTGCGACCATCCGGAATGCACTGCCCGCCCTTTATTGTATCCCAAGTTATGACAAGAGTGTTGTTGTACACGAAGGATTGGTTCGAGTATGCCCCGTTTTCGGTGTAGAAAACGTCTCGAGTGCAGGGATTTAGGGTTGGGTATTTCTGCTTTGTTGGCTTCGGCTGATTGCAATCGAACTTCGGTCCATCAAAGACCAAGTTGTAGGTACAAGGACCAGTGCAAGGCGAAGCAAAATGTACCGGCTCGCCAAGACTGATGACAAGGGAGGCAGTTTGTCTCAAGTTTGGTCGTATCTCATCTCTAAAGTATCATAGACCCAGTCAGCTAGTAGAGATTTGGTCATGGTGGATTGTATACTAACACGTAGACAAGATCGTTATCAGGCTCCATCAACGAGAGCCGCATAAAGTCTCTGGCACTCCCGTTTCCCCAGTCGCTGATATCCAGTGTCGGCACATTCGTCAAAGTGACCGGCAACACCGCATTTTCAAACTCAACTGTCAGCGCACCAGGCGGGAAGACGACAGTAACTGGGATCATGAAGCAGAGAAACGCGATCAACCAGAGCTGGGGTGCGCTAGTCAAAAGATCCGACCGGAACAAGTTCCACGGACTCAGAACCAGGGTCACAAGCTTATCGATTGTGTATGCTCTGAGTGCTTTGCGACGGAGGAGTCGCCACAGAGTCTGGTCGTAAGCTACTGCGATGCCACTGAGAAGACAAATCTCGACGGCGATGGCAAGAAAGTTAGCTAGAGCAGCCTGTAAGTTCTGACTGAAGCCAGACGTTGCAACAGGCTGACCGTCCAAAAGGATGAAGAAGGCCATGTGAGTGGCCATAAATCCCAATGCTGGTAGACCGGAGACTTGTCAGCATTGAAGTAGCTGTGGTTGCGCCGCTTATTCAGGTAGAAAGGCCACCTATACCTAGTACGTAGAAAGCTATCATCTGCCAGACGACTCTACCCGAGGATCTCCGACGGCCCTTTAGTTTTACTTTGCTGCTACCCTTCTCTGCTGCTGGAAGCATTTCGACATGTTCTGGCCCTGTGGTATTGTTTGCACTGCGAGTTTCGGCGGGTACAGGAGGTTCTTCATCTTCGCTGTCTGCCGATGAAACGCTGTATGCAGTGTTGGATGAAAGGTTTGCTGAAGTCCTTGGACTCAAAGAAGCCGCTTGATAGGTGGCACGGGTCATGGTGTTGGCTATGCTAGTCATTCTGTCCTGTGTGAGAAGAGAATCTCCTGAGGATAGGTTCTACTGCATGGGGACGAGGATCAGACGAGAGATTAGAGGAGACGGCGGGACAATATCTATGAAGGCTTCAAAGACGAGGCTGTGATGATGGTCTCGTTCAGTGGCGGGCAGATTACACGCGAGCTGCCGTCGACAGCACATGACTTCATATTCTGCATGACACCCTCTTACAGCCTTCCCGTTTGAGTAGACCGGTGAGAAAGTTTCGATGGCGAAGAATTAAACTAGCCACTAAAGAGGTTGTTCTGACCTGCAGTCAGCGAAGGTGCGATAAGCTACATGGGCCAATCATCACAAGGACACAGCCTAAACCGACGTATTGCTCGAAAGCTGAAGGGGCTGTGTAGATAATGTACAGAAGTCCAATGTTGTGGTATAGCCAAGCTGAACGTGTCTAATATCTTGAATCGCCAAGTTAGTTAATGTGTTGCGACAACTTTTAGACATGGAATCAAGCATTCCGTGCACTCGTAGTGCCATTGACCCTTTCCTTGACTTGAGCATTGATCCTCTTCATCTCCCGTGCCAACGGAAGAAAATCGCTTTCCTGCTGTGTCGCAGTCTCGATACCTTGGGCGACGCGGTCCAGCAAATGCAAATCCTCAATCACGTCGCCGGGGCTGGGGGCATTCATGGCGTTGCTCGCCAGATGGGCATAGGCGGTGTGCGCTCGGTAGGCGCCAAGGATGTACGAGATTGCCTCCGCCGCGGGGAACTTCCAGATGTGGAGCATATTATACGTCAGGTTGAGGATTCGACGCGAGGCTCGGGTAGAGAAGTCCGTCCTGGGCACGTTGTTGTCGGTGCAGACTGGTACAGGGCAGTTTGAGTTTAGGAGAGTAGCTTTCCGCAGCATAAAAATGATGGAGGTGTAGCCGGTTAGGACCAGGCCTGCCAACATCCACAGATCCATGTGGTTGTCGCCTGATCGTCCGATCCAGTCTTCCTGTAGCGGCGTTAATAGACTCGAACCCCATCGGATAGAGCAGTGCTGCAGGTTGTGAGGTCGACTTACGATTCCCCATTCATCAAATAGTACCTCTATCTCGTGGCACAGAGGCTCGATGGCCGCGACAGCTTCTGACTCGTTCTCGAGTCCTTCAAGCGTTTGAAAGAAGCGGATCAGAATGAACGCGAGTCGGCTGCGAAAGAGAAACGATATCGTCGAAACCTGAGCACCTTCCTCCGGGGGTAAGTCGAGTGATAGCCATGGTAAATTTACCTGCCACTTATCGAGGCTTGGATATAGAGTCGCCGGCTTGTTATAGATCAAGTGGTAGAAGAGGTCCGTTTGAATGAGCTCCCACATGCCCTTGCGGTCTTCGTCAGTGCTGGGACAACCGGTGGCCACAAAGTAGTCATTACTGTCGAGACTGTGCATCTGGAGTCCTTTGGCGTACTCGCAAGCCAATTGGTGCAGTTCTAGACTCATTTCGAAGTCATAAGACTCTGCTGCAATGCCGGTCTGTAGATCTGCTTAGTGACGGTACCCGTGGCACGTAAGACGAGTACAAGGAGGTGATAGAGGGGTATACCATGAAGATAGCAGCAATAAAATCAGTGATCGAACCGGTGGCTTCCTTCTGCCAGCATGGCATAGTCCTAAGACAGCACAGGTAGAGCTTCCGCGCGTATCTGCCGTCTGGGCTGTGGTATGACCTCGTGTTCAGGATGTAGCATCCCCGCCACAGAATGACATAGTAAATGATGAGGATGCAGGGGTCGATGGTGACATGCCTCATCAAGAGCATATCTGGTATTAATTCGACAGTTTTCCTATCCACGAGGCTGAGAAATGTCTCAGTGGGACTGTAGGTGAAGTAATCTAACATGACTGTCAGTGTCGCGGAGGCACTGAGTTCGTATGATTCTTACTGTGAATCCAGGTTCGTGCCTTCTCGAGAGAAATGTCAATACCCTCGGTTGCCATGGTGTTGTGACCCATGGTACGTCGAAGTCTTTGCTCTCGCACACGATCGAACGTGTCACCAAGAGTTGCAGCAACGTCTAGCACAGCGGGATGGCGCGAGCCTTCGGATCCATGGGGCCTAAGAGATGGTAATATGTCCCGCTCGTGATAGGGTGTGTTCCTAGCATCGGCCCTAGATGGTGGACTTGGAGGTGAAGCCGAGTGGCTCGATCGATCCCGGGCTCGGGGTGAGTAGGGCTCTGGGGAGCCAGACTCGTCAGAAGCTTGTCGATGATATGATCCTGAAGCGGTAGGGTTGGCACTTGACGCTGTACGATTATTCTCAATACGTTCTAAACGGTCAAGGATGAGTGACAGAGTAGCATTGTCAGTGCTCCTGGGGGTTGGGGTATCAGTCATGTGCTTTTCTGAAATGGCCTGAATTTGATGATAGCTTGAAGTTAGGCTCACCTTGGGTGATCGGCCTCTCTCTTGGTACGTTTCCTAGGCCTTCTCTGAGGGTACTGGCATGACAGGTCTAATGCACTACATCGCTCACAAATGGGTGTGTCACGACTACATCTAAGCTGGGAGGGTATAAGCATGGCACAAGTTGCAAGCGGACTGACAGCACAACGTACCTTTTTGCTGCGACAATTCGTACACTACCAATGAAATGTAAGTTTCATGCCATTAGACCCATGAGAGCTCCTAGCTATGCTAGGGTGTGCGCTTCAAAGAATCGCCTGATGAGGACCTTGAAGCGGGCAGGGCTTGGGATACTCGAATTGAATTTGATGGAAAATGCGGGCTTACCGAAAGGCCGTTCAAAACCACAACTTCTTGCCGCTCCATGGGCACCAAGGTCCCGAATCTACAGCGCGTGGAATGCCGAGGCTGTGATTCCAGATGGGCTTTGGATAAGGGAATACAAATGACAGAGCCGCAACTGGCTCGGAGTATCCAAGGGTCTCAGTGCATACGGACGCACCGATCAGCTTTTGTTGTCGAAGATGGGGGGAAACCGGATGACACGCGCCAGCGTCTTACGGGCCTCAAAACTGCAAGCCAGTGTAGCCTAGGTAGGGTTCTCCACACACGATCTTACTTCAGAGTCATGAACGGTGTGGAACTTGGCGCATGTTCGGACATGTTTCTCGGAAGAAACGACACAGTGACCGCGGACTGCCACGAGCTTGGCTTCGTCGAATTGACCTTGCCCCAATTGGGACCGCCTACGGCGCTCTTCCCATCCTTGGCAGCTGTGACGTGCCGCGGTTCTCATCTCTGAGTGGAAGATGGGCCCTCTAGACCCACCTAATCGGTCTTTCGCATTTTCCGAAAGTGCGGCACCGTCTTCAGCGCGCTCCTTTCCGGCCGTGGTCGGTTCGCCGGAACGCCTTCCGGATCGACGACGTCCAAAGGCATTTCGCACTTTCCGAGAACACAACCTGCATCTTCCCCACCAACACACAATTGCGGATGGAACTCAATTCGAATTTCAAACACAGTCATGGAAACTCTCTCTATTCTTCTTTCCACGAGACAAGAGAACTTGTTCAATGTCGACGATACAAAGACCCGGGCACCTCCTTGATGATTTAACTTGGGGATGTCAATAGTAGAGATTCACTTCACGGTCCACTTTTCCATCTTTCCTACACATCTACTCTGACTAAGATTCAGCCCGAATTACATCTCCCAACCATAAGTCTTACGGTGTAGAGCTTACGCGAGTGGTCCCAAAGTCTGCCTCCCACCGGCACCGAGAATAGTTGCAAAATGCCGGCACCCGCGATCTTGGACCCCGGTCCTCATGCGAATGAACCCCATACATCCACATTCGACGGCATCGGAAGCGTCCCGATCCTATTAGATGCCGAAGAAGCTGAAGAAGAAGTCCATGACTTGGCTAGGCGCCTAACCTCGGCGTCTCATGGAGGAGGCCATAACCTATTTCCTGAGCCATCCGACGCCACACTCGATCCAAAGAGCGACAAATTCGACGCTCGAAGATGGGCCGCAGCTTTCTATAGGCTCCAGACCAATGCTCTTCTCGGAAATGCACCCAATACGGTGGGTCTTGCTTTTAAGGATTTGCAAGTCTATGGCTTGGGAACGACTACGGACTATCAGAAGACTGTTGGCAACTTCTTTTTGGAGGCTGCCGCCTTAATTTCCTGGTTATCGTCCTCAGGAAAGAAGCAGCGCATCGACATTTTGCACGACTTGGAAGGCGTCATTCAAAGTGGAGAGATGCTTGCGGTGCTTGGTCCACCCGGCTCTGGCTGTACAACGTTGCTCAAGACTATCGCTGGCGAGACCCACGGATTCTATATCGCTGATGGAGCAACCATTAACTATCAAGGCATCTCCCCGAAAGAGATGAAAACATCGTTCAAAGGAGAAGCAATCTACACTGCAGAATTCGACCATCACTTTCCCTACCTAACTGTCGGGGAAACCCTCTACTTTGCAGCTCGCGCACGGTGCCCCCAGAATATGGAACTTCCGCATGGAATCTCTGAGCACCAGTATGCGGAGCACCTTCGTGACGTCGTCATGGCACTTTTGGGTATCTCACACACGAAGGAAACGCGGGTTGGAGACGACTTTGTCCGTGGTGAGGAGCTCGCGTCTTTGATAAATCTAAGGCAACCTAGACTAAATCTTCGTAGGGGTTAGCGGAGGCGAGCGGAAGAGGGTCAGTATCGCGGAGGCCGTCTTGAGCTATTCTCCTCTTCAATGCTGGGACAATAGCACGCGAGGTCTCGATTCTGCCAATGCAATCGAGTTCTGTCGAACCCTCCGCATGCAGGCAGACGTTTTCGGTTGCAGCTCCTCTGTGGCCATTTACCAAGCACCCCAGGAAGCCTATGAAGTAAGTTTTATCTCTTGTTCCCCTGCTCTGCCATTCTTGCTTTTATCGCTAAATGCTTATTTTCGCCGCTGGGATGTTTCGTTACTCATCATATGGACAGCTTTTTGACAAAGTCATCGTCCTTTACGAAGGCCGCCAGATCTTCTTCGGGAAATCCACCGATGCGAAAGCCTATTTCGAAAATCTTGGTTTCCTGTGTCCGGAGCAGAAGACCACTGCCGACTTCCTGACTTCAATGACAAGCTCTTCCGAGAGAATTGTGCAACCCGAGTGGAAAGGCCGAACACCGCCGCGGAGTCCTGAAGAGTTTGCTCAAGCTTGGAAAGATAGCCAGCACCGCCGAAACCTGTTGAAGGAGATCGATCTGTTCGAGCAGCAGTACCCTTTTGGCGGAGATACGCACAAGAAGTTTTCGGCCACTCGACGAGCGCATCAGTCCAAAGCGCAGCGATCTTCGTCACCATATACGTTGTCCTACGTGCAGCAAATCAGCCTCAATCTGTGGCGCAGCTTCAAACTACTGATTAGCGAGCCGTGGATGACCATCACAATGTTGACGACCAATTTCTTCGAATCTCTCATTATCTCAAGCATCTTCTACAACTTGGCACCAAACTCTTCCAGTCTCTACAACCGTAATCTTCTGATATTCTACACCATTCTCATCAATGCTATGGGTAGCATTATGGAGATTCTCACGCTTTATGGAAAGAGAAAGATCATCGAGAAGCATGCCAGATACGCACTCTATCATCCAAGTGCTGAGGCCGTTGCCGCAATGCTCGTCGACTTACCGTACAAGATGATCAACGCGTTGTTCATCAATGTGCCAATCTATTTTATGACGAATTTACGGCGCGAGTCAGCCGGGCCTTTTTTCTTCTTCCTATTGTTCTCTTTCACTATCACAGTCTCCATGTCCATGATCTTTCGATTCCTCGGCTCCGTTACCAAGACGACCTCGCAAGCTCTGGCGCCCTCAGCTATCATCCTGCTAGCACTGATGCTGTTCAGCGGCTTTGCTATGCCTCAGTCATACCTTGGCGACTGGATTGGATGGATTCGCTGGATCAACCCCGTCTTCTACGCGCAAGAAGGTCTCGCACTAAACGAATTCGTTGGACGGAATTTCACCTGCTCGCAATTTGTCCCGACAGGACCCGGTTACGCGACTGCTACATTGGATGAACGTGTCTGTGATATTGGCGGAGCGATGCCGGGTTCCAATTCCGTAAATGGTGAAGAGCACCTTCGAGTCGTCTATGGATTCCTGGCCGGTCATCGCTGGAGAAATTTTGGCATCTTGGTTGCCATCACCATCTTCTTCATGTCTCTCTATCTTGTCGCCGTCGAGCTGGTCTCATCTGAGAGATCCAAGGGCGAAGTGTTGCTTTTCAAGCGTAGGGCGCTGAAGAGTGCCAAGAAAGGTCATGGTGATATCGAGACTTTGGGAGGAAACCCGTCGCAGCCAACGATACAGGTAGATGACGACAGCGATAACTCAGACCTCGCGAAGCAAACGTCTGTGTTTCATTGGAACGACGTATGCTACGATGTGCAAGTCAAAGGCGAGGCCCGCAGGATCCTTGATCACTGTGACGGCTGGGTGAAGCCCGGGACGTTGACAGCACTGATGGTGGGTTCCTGCCTTATTCCTGATTGGCTGCCAGACGTGGCTAACATATGTATCATCACAGGGAGTTTCAGGAGCTGGTAAGACGAGCCTTTTAGATGTTCTGGCCAGTCGTGTCACCATGGGTGTTGTTAGTGGAGAGATGCTCGTCGACGGGCAGCTACGAGACTCTTCGTTCCAACGCAAGACGGGATACGTCACACAGCAGGACCTTCACCTCCACACAGCGACCGTAAGAGAAGCGTTGAGTTTCAGTGCTCTACTACGACAACCTAAGCGGTACAGCCGAGAAGAGAAGTTGGCCTACGTGGACACAGTGATTGATCTCCTCGGCATGCAGGAGTATGCAGAGGCTGTGATTGGGGACCTGGGCGAGGGGCTTAACGTTGAACAACGTAAACGTTTGACCATTGGAGTAGAGCTAGCTGCCCGACCACAGCTGCTGCTTTTCCTGGACGAACCAACATCGGGTCTCGACAGTCAGACATCGTGGTCAATCTGTGATTTGATGGAGAAGCTGACGAGGAATGGGCAAGCGATTCTCTGTACAATACATCAACCTTCGGCATCGCTATTCCAGAGGTTCGATCGGTTGTTGTTGCTTGCCAGAGGTGGACGGACGGTGTACTTCGGCGACATTGGCAAGAACTCACACATTCTCATCGATTATCTCAGCCGGCACGGAGCTCCAGCCTACCAACCTGGATCCAACCCTGCCGAGTACATGCTGGAGGTGATTGGGGCAGCACCGAAGGCTCATACCGATATCGACTGGCCTGCCGTATGGAGGCAAAGCAACGAATACCAGGCCGTTCAGACCGAGCTTGCGAGGTTGTCATCACATGCAGACGAGAAAGGGGCCACATCTACAACAGCAGATCATGATGCATCTACGTACGCGGAGTTCGCTGCAGGTTTTGGTGTGCAGATACGACAGGTGACGAGACGAGTCTTCCAGCAGTACTGGCGCAGTCCTTCGTATATCTTTTCTAAGTCCATCTTGACGTTCGGTTCGGTAAGCGCTATTTGCAGAGCATTGAGTCGATTACGCCACAAGAAAGCTGACTGACGCGGACAGGCCTTGTTCATTGGGCTTACGCTCCTGGGCGGTAACAATACCCAACGCGGTCTCCGGAATCAGATGTTTGGCGTTTACATCTTTCTCTTCATCTTCAGCCAGATGGTGCAGCAGATCATGCCGGTCTTTGTCTCTCAGCGTACCATGTACGAAGCCCGCGAGCGGCCGGCGAAATCGTATTCTTGGATGGCATTTATGGGTGCTAATGTCATCGTCGAGATGTTTTGGAACTCTGTAAGTGAACATCATAGGCAACGCAAAGCCCTTGCCTGACGCCAAACTCTATACTAACAATTGGGCGGCTAGATCATGGCCATCTTCTCGTTCCTGTTCTGGTTTTATCCCATGAGACTCGATCGCAACGCCGAATGGACAGATTCCGTTCACTCGCGCGGCATGACGCTTTTTCTCATCTGCTGGGTCTTCTTTTTGTTCTCGAGCACGTTTGCGCATCTTATGATTGCTGGTCTTGGCAGCGCCGAGGTTGCGGGTGGGATCATGAATTTGCTTTTCATTCTCATGTTTGCTTTCTGCGGGTAAGTGCATCCCAACATTGAGCCGCCACAATTTGTCCTACTCGGGGTGACTTGAGAAATTTGATCGAAAAAAACTGACGATGACAGTGTATTGGCTGGCCCGAATGAATTGCCGGGTTTCTGGATCTTCATGTATCGCGTCAACCCGTTCACCTATATTGTAGAGGGTTTCCTCAGCGTCGGCCTCGCCAATGCACCGGTGGTATGCAGCGCTTCTGAGCTGCTGGAGTTCGCCGCACCCGCTAATGGCACCTGTGGTGAGTACATGGCTGCGTATATACTGGAGAAGGGCGGCTACTTGGTGGATGCCGGCACGAACGCTTGCCAGTACTGCGGCATGGCCGATACGAATGCGTTCTTGTCGAGCATGAACATGAGCTTCGACAACAGGTGGCGCGACTTTGGTTTCATTTGGGTATTTTGCGTATTCAATGTCGCTACGGCGGCGGCTTTGTACTGGGCCGTCAGGGTTCCAAAGAATGATTTCAAGAGTCACAACTCGGGCAAGGCCTGAAGTAAAATAGAAGATTAGAAAACATTGGGAAAGTAGAGGCGGATGAACAGAGTATTAATCTTGGTACCATTCCGGCAAAGGGCAGTTTGGGGAATAAGTCTCACGATTGAGGGGACTTGGAGTTGCCAAGGAGGTACTGGATGGTACGTCGAACAATGTAGATAATCAATTCATGCAGGCTGTAGTACATTACAATGAAGATAGAATCGTTACACATCGACGCCGTACAGGTATGAAATGGAAAGGGAAAAACAAACGAAATAGTACAACAACCGCAGTTACGCCTTCCACCACCTGCTCGCTTGGTTCTAGAAAGTAAGACACAGTAGACCTCTCTACTCCTGCCATCCGGCCATGGAGCTCGCCATCTCCCAGTCTCCGCTCGCCACTTGCCGCCAGCTAGACGAGATCTGACACTCCTCGGCCTCGAGCTCGTTGTTGTCATTCATGCGGAAGATGGTGACGTCGCAGCAGATGGACATGGCCATGAGGCCGACCTCGCAGACGTGGGGCTTGTGCATCTTGAAGCTCATGGGCGGGTCGGCGTGTTCCTTGAGCATCTCCTTAAGGGTGGGCTCAGAGCGCTCCGAGTAGACCTCGGCGTCGCCAAAGAGGAGCGGGTTGCACATGATGGCGCCTTTGCCAATGTACTTCAGGGCGCTCTTGGGCTTGTGGCAGAGGGCGCCCCAGAGGAGCGTCTCCATCTCGATTGCCTTTGCGTGGTTGCGGAGCTTGATCGTGTTGAGGGGTCCTTCTTCTTCCGAATCGTCTTCTTCGTCGGTATCGTAGTGGCGCATTTGCTTGGGACCGCTCGACTCCTTCTTCTCCTTCTTGGATTTGCTCGACTTCTTCTTCTTCTTCTTTTCGACGCCGTCGGGAGAGCCGACTTCTTCGGGCTTCTTTTCGCGGCGGGCTAGTTGTTTGCCTTCGAGGTTTGCGTCGTCGGCGATGCCGGAGAATTGGGGCTTCTTCTTCTTTTGCTTCTGCTCGGCGCCTGGGCCGTGGGGGGAGGGGTCTGTTGTAAGACCTAGGACGGAAGGCATTTTGGTTGGTTGGATTGGTTGGGTTGGTTGTCTTGTTCTTCAGTTGTTATGGATATTGGTATCCCTTTTGGAATCGCTAGATGCCGCTATGATATGCTCCGGATAATCGTGAACTCGTCAACTCGTTTGCTCGCTATGTGTGTGGGTGAGAGTAGTGGTTGGTGTAAGTGGGTGTGGAAGCTACGGAATCATAGCACTAAGACGGGGACGCAGGCTACTAAAGGCGATGGGAAAGGGGGCACGCATCATACGTCGTTCTCTGTGCTTCAGTCACGCGGTCCCTGCGCAGACGACAGACGTTGACGTCCATGTCCCAGAGTTTTCCCAGTGCTTCATTCACTTTGCTGGCCGAATCTTGGAATTTTCCTGCTTTGATGCACCGAGTGTGACGTCAGCCGTCGTGGCCGCACGGCGCGTTGGTGGATGAGAAACAGGGTTTCATAGGCGGGCAGCACGTCGTTCGCGGGGGAAGAGCTGGGAGAGCTCTGTGGCTACTCTTCCCACGCAGCAAATACCCGGTGCCAATTGGGGGCTGACTGTACAACGGGGGGCCACAGCGGCGAGCCCCGCACTGCGATCGATATGACATCAGGTCCTGCGGGATGCAACTATGCGGCGATCTCTTAGACTCTTTCAGGAGTCCAGAACGCTGACTCAGCTGGATTTTGCAGGGTAGAGCCAGGGGATATCCCTGATTTGGGGGACGAACAGGGCAGAGGATGAGGGAGGAAGATGTCAGTTCTAGTGAGGGACCACGCAACAAGATTCTAGCCTTTGGTTGATATGTGTATGGTTGAATCTGCTGTTGCCGCATAGCCGCTAACATTCTTACCCAGGTAGTTGGCGACGCATGAAAACTAACGGTCTCCCACACCCTGAGGTGAACTGGACTAAACTGTTACCGTGTCTAGCGAGGCCGTTGGATTGAAGCGGGTTTCAGAGCTGCTTGACGTCCACCGTCTTTGACCAAAAGGTTCCCCGCACCCGTTTGGCAGTGGAACAATTCGGGAATACTTCCATCGATGAGTTCAGCCACCTGTGAGACTCTTCAGCTTGAAAAGCTGCCAACAGACGCGCTCTGTGCTCACATATTTCGGACAAGTCATCGAGGCGAAGATGACGGACGAACGAAAGGCTGTGAGAAGGAGCTTCTCTAACGACCAGAAAACACCAAAAACATGGCATTTTCGGTTCTAGAGTCCGTCCCACTCAGCTCGCAGGGCATCAAGCAGTCTGTCGCGTGGTCATAACATCCAATCACCTCAACATCCTGCTCATTCAAGTCCCCATTTTGCATTTTGGAATTGATATTGGTTCAAGGCGCGCGGCAAGCCAGGTTTCAAGAGGCCTTCATTGGGTTACTATCCCTCTTCGAGAGGGATTTCGTCTCGCCGACTCTGAGCTTTCGAAGCTTACCGAGCGACCTTTCTTTTTATGGAATTGGAAGGCAATATCATTCGAAAAGTGACAGCAGCCGACTGGCTCGTTCATCCCGAGTAGAAACCCGGGGCTTAGCCGGAGTAGCCCGAACGTAAGTGGGGCGGACTGCGGAGTAACGCCGAAAGGCAACCACGGGATTTCACCGCGCGGTACCAACAACGCATTTGCTGGTCCGATCCTGTGCCGGTGCGGGGAATCCCATGGCTTGCGATCTTTCAAGAAGGATTCCGAGGAAAAAGCTCGCGCAACCCGGAAAAGTAGAGACCCCAGGATCGAAAGTTCATGCTGACTGACGCAACGAGTGAAAAATGGAGTCTTCCAAGTTCACTACTGCTCGGTAAGTGATTCAAAAATAACTTCGCAACGTAACTCTACGCGCGTGGCTGATACTTCCGGTTTGAAAGGTCGAACCTCTCGCCGGATAGTTGGGATACTCACGTCCATGTGTTCGACGCATCAATAGGGCCCTTTGCGCCCGGCAGATCGTACACGCCCGCTCGGGCGACGGCACAACAGCTCTTGGATCTCAGTTCCAGTCTAACCCGGGCAACACCTCTCAACATCGTACTTGTTCAACCATCGCCGTACGGAAGCGATAATACAGTGCTTTTGCGTTCGCTGAAAAGCTTGCGCGAGGGTGGCAGTCGCATCGTCCGGGGTATCGCCGTGGTGGACATTGAGAAGATTTCTGACGCAAATCTCATGGAACTGCATGATGCGGGCGTTCGCGGGTTGAGAATCAACAAGCAAGCAGATGGCAAGTCGACAGATCTCAACGCACTTAAAGACACTATTTTGCAGACCGCTTCGAGGATTCAATACCTCCCGGGCTGGAAGATTCAGCTATTTTGCGCTCCTGCTATGTGGGAAGGTGAGACTCACTTCTAGCTGGAATCCGAGGTAGAGCAAACACTAAAGGACGAAACAGACTTGTATGACACAATAGTCGCCCTTCCAGTTCAAGTTATTGCAGACCACGTCGGCGGGATGCGAGCTCTATCCAAATTGCAGCTCAACGCGGCAACAAGCAGCCTAGACGATCCCACGAAGCAGCCCGGCTTCGAAGCTCTTGTTAAACTCGCAAGAGCCTCAAAGGCCATTGTCAAGCTTTCGGGATTCTATCGACTATCTGATAGGACGGAATCCGGTTGCGATGATATGGAGCCAATTGTCAAGGCCTTGGTTGAGGCGGTTCCGCATCGCTTGGTTTGGGGCAGCGACTGGCCTCATACTGGGGAGGGTAAAGATCGTGTGAATCGAGGCTTGGAGGCGGTGGAAGAGTTTAGAGAGATTGACGACGCCCGGATCATCCAAAACTTGAGAAGCTGGGTTGAGGACGAGAAGGCGTGGATGGGTTTAATGGTTCGGAACCCCGCGGGATTCTACGCTTGAGCAGAGCTGTGCTTATTGGTCATGCTGGTGTCGTGGTAGAGCAGACTTCATACGATCTCATCGGATAATGAGTTGGCGGTAGGTAAAGAGCTACATCGGGGCCCGGCGTGGCCCTCATTGAAATTGATCGATGTTCTGGAAATCACTCCACGTGGCAATGTTGTATTTCACCCAAGATTGTAGAAGAGTTTGTGGTTCTCCTAGAGACGTCGTTGGCCCGATGAACGGACGGCTTAAGTCCGACGGCTTCTCCGCAAACGTCAGCGGGCTAGTCTGCTGGGGACTGAAACCTACAAACCAGGGGCATAAGCAACTCGCATGAAGCTAAACTAGCTTGATATCAATAGAAGAGGTCATAAGTTCCCACCTCATGCTCGACTGTTGTAAAACGACTAGTAAGTGAAGCCATCTCGATAGTCTGTTGTACAGCCTTTGTCATCAGAACGTATCGACCATGATATGTGATCTCAAATGGCTTCACAAGAACCTGACTGATCTCAGTCTAAGCCATTAGTACTGAGTTACCTATGCCTAGAATTTGAAGCTCGGAAAAGGCATGTTGGCAGCTCGCAGCCCCAGCTCTGTTGAGAAGACCCATCGCAACGGACTGCCAAATCTTACGGCCGTTAAGTCCGATGATTGGTATGGGCAACTCTCTCCCCATCAACGTTGACGGACTCCGAGAACCCGCTGGGGCTACCCATGTTGCCCAGTGTCGTGGATCATCATGGAATTTACTTGATCTTCCATCTCAGTTGCCGACGGAGAATATCTAAGAATCTTCGTGCATCTAGTTGAGTATTGAGGCTCATGGGATCGAGTAAGTTTCCAAGAATATTGGAACTTTGACACTATGCTTATCCGCGCTTTACATGTACGCATTAAGTCGTCGCTATATTGCCACCCTGATGGCAGGCTTGTAATGTCTCACAGCGCCTAGCTCGAGATCGATTAACTACTAAGACCTTTCCACCTGCTCGCTTCCGGGTCCGAAGTGGGCCCCGGGTCTGGGGGGATGGCGATCCACGCTAGGTAGTCTGCAACTGGGCCCCGCGAAGTGCCGCGTTGCATCCCAAGATCCGCAGTACCTGCGGACGAATATCGACCCGCATCTGCCCATTTCCAGGATTTCATCGTCGAAGTCCAGAAAGCGTTCCAACGTCATGGTGAAAGCACGGGGCACAAGCGGCCCCGATGGTGGACAGTTGATTCTTGCCGCTTGGCAATGAAACCCTGCATGCGTTCTCGGACTTTGTTCCTATACCCGGGTTGCAGAGTTTCTACTCACCGCTTGGAGCTGCTCCACGGGTGGCTTCACATGGCAAAGGTTGATATAAAGGCGAGCATTTTCAACGCAGTTCAGTTTGTCCCATTGCACAATTCCATCCAAAACAAGAAAAGGCACTAGTCCATCGTACCATTATTAGCTCAACCAAAAACCTCACCATCAAGTACCTCTTGCCATACCCCACAGTTTGAACTCATCTCGCGATGTCCGGCCTTCAAACCCTCTTCGCGCCGGCTCCCGAGCCCAAAACTGAGCTCGGTCGATACCGCGTTCTGTCCACCACCGCAGGTGTCAGGGTTTCCCCCCTCTGCCTGGGTGCAATGTCCATCGGCTCTGCGTGGTCGTCGTTCATGGGTTCCATGGAAAAGGAGGACTCTTTCAAGCTTCTCGACGCATTTGTCGATGCCGGCGGCAACTTCATCGACACCGCCAACAACTACCAGAACGAGGAGTCCGAGGAGATTTTGGGAGAATGGATGACCGACAGGAAGAACCGGGACACTATGTTCATTGCAACCAAGTTCACGACGCAGTACCGCAAACAGGCGCTCGGACCCGGAAAATGTGTCAATTATTCTGGCAACCACAAGAAATCGCTGCACCTCTCGGTCCGGGATTCCCTCAGAAAGCTGCAGACGGACTACATTGACCTGCTCTACATCCACTGGTGGGATTGGACGACCTCTGTCGAGGAGCTGATGGACTCGCTCCACATCCTGGTCGAGCAGGGTAAGGTCCTGTATCTCGGCGTTTCTGATACACCCGCTTGGGTCGTTTCCGCTGCGAACACCTACGCCAAGGCGCATGGGAAGACCCAGTTCTCCGTCTACCAGGGTCGCTGGAACGTTCTCATCCGCGACATGGAGCGGGACATCATCCCCATGGCTCGCCACTTTGGCATGGCCCTCTGCCCCTGGGATGTTCTCGGCGGCGGTAAGCTGCAGTCTAAGAAGCAGCTCGAGGAGCGCAAGAAGGCTGGCGAGGGCCTGCGTGCCATGTTTGGAGGGGATCAATCCGAGGATCAACGCAAGGCCAGCGAGGTTCTTGAGGAAGTTGCCAAGGAGCATGGCATTGAGAGCATTCAACAGATTGCCTTGGCGTACGTTATGCAAAAGGCGCGCTACGTTTTCCCGATTGTTGGTGGTCGCAAGGTGGAACACTTGCAAGATAATATCAAGGCCTTGAGCATTCATCTCACTGGGGAGCAGATCAAGAAGATTGAGAGCTTCAAGGAGTTTGATATCGGGTTCCCAATGAACTTCATCCTTGAGGATCCTAGAGAGGGCGGTGCAACGGCGCCATTGGTAGCTGCTTCTGCTCCGATGGCGTGGCAGTCTCAGGGTAAGCCGATTGGGCACGAGTAGAAATAGCACCTTGAGAGTTTGTGCAGTTGAAACATTAAGATCAATAATCTTACGATTCATCAAGAACGGAGTGGTCCTTGTTCATTAGCACTATCTTGATATCATCTGAATGGCCCATTCGTGGATGTTGTCTCGTCAAATCATAAATCTCCGCAACCGGCTAAGCTATCGCGCTTCCGTCTGACCGCTTAGGGTCTCATTTCTTCCGGATATCCGGTGTTTTGGATATCAATGTCTTCTGTGAGTCCACAGTTGAGCCCGATGATGTGGAAGAGGCACCAGCAGTAGACATTGAGGCGCCTGACGAGACAATAGGAATTTTGTCTTCCTCAGGTTGCGCCACAGGTCTTTCTGATGCTCTCTCCGACCTCCTAACAGTGCTCCGAACCCTCATTTTGATAGCTTCGGGAAGATACTTAGTCTTGATTGCTGTGTCACGCAGCAGAACACGCAATACGGGAATAGTCGATGCCATGATCGTAATGGCTGTCTCAGCCCCGGCCCAAACGGCCAACTCTGCTCCCCCATCTGTAACTTGCATTAGACGAATAGCGATTCTATGATAAGGGTCTTTACTTACGAGAAAAATCACCAGTGGTATCATTTACTGAGCGCATATATGATGCTTTGACAAACGCCGCTACTCCGGCCCTATTCAAGTGCGTTAGAAATCAATGGTAGGTCTTCATCGGAGCGAGAAACTTACAACATTCCCATACTCAAAGCCACAGATACACCGATCTTCTCCTTCCTGCTCAAAGTAAGACCAGATGACTCCTCGGCCGGCCTGGGCCGCATAAGAATGAGCCATGGGATGATTGATAAGGCAATGTCGAGGAGGCCAGAGTATACTGGCAAGACTTAGCACAGCTCAGGAAGACTATGGTAGAACATGTTGGACATTATCTTACCACTAACGAAGATTCCGAATGAAACAACCCATTTGAGATCGTAGCAGGTTCCGTCCGCGAATGGCTTCCATCTCTTCTCCAACGGTACACACCCAACCCAAAACGACAAGGAGGAAAATGCAAAGAGAACGTTCATGGAAATGATGGAAAACCACACAAAGGCCTTTTTCCACCCATCGCACATTCGTAATAGCGATATAGCGAACGCAGTCTTGCTCCAGACTTGACCGACAAAAGAGCACGTGATGGAAGAAAGACCGACGATAGCTAATACTGTAATGTTGTCGACGGTAATAGGGAAGTCGGGTCGGCCGAATCGGGATTTGATGATGAACTCATTGAGGGCGGCATCTGATGCTAGGACCAGCTATGCAGCAACTGTCAACACTGGAATAGTGACGAGACTCTTCAAGTTATGAGAGTTCTTACCCAGGAGGCAACCAGGATAATGTCCTCGATTCGGATCTTTGTATACGTGTAGGATATCTTGCAGTATATCCTCAATCCAAGAAACACTGCTGAGAGAACGACTAGTGTCCATAAAACCGTTTGAATATTCTCAGCTTGGGCGGTATCGTCGGCGCGGATATTGAGGACCAACAGCGTCGTATCCAACTCGGATCTTGTCAAGTACGTCTGATTGGCAGCTCTGGCCACAGAGCCCAGCTCTTTGATCTGGCTTCTTGAACAGTGCTCACATCCTTGTGGTGGCACTACGGCCATATTCGATGTTCCGATGTGGATGTCGGTTGCGAGAGCGGCAGCGACACCTTCATGGTATGGACAGTTAGCACATGTCCGATGTATCTGACAGCGCGGAACGTTGGATCTTATAAGATCGACTGAATATGAAGCGTCGTACACGGAGAACACACCAACCCTCTTATCCTTCAAGAAACAGGCAAGTGGCGCCGTTTCATTATGTACTAGTATATGAGCTCCACGTGGGGACCAGTGGGCCACGAGGAGAACTGACAAGCTTCTGCCAGGATGACCATGACTGATCAAGCCCTGGATTCGAAAGCTTCGCATCGCAGCATCGAGCGGACACACGCGCGTCCGATTAAGATCCACAGTCCGCTTGCTGTCGCTGCCACTGAATAAAGAGGCGAAGCCCGGGCCAACATCTCTTACTTGGAGATATTGAGGCTCCGTGCGCCCGGGGGCTTGGGAATATGAATGGAAGACAACCTAAAAAGCCTCGCTCTCATAGGACGGCACCTTTCCTCGGCGCACCATACGAGGATTTCCTTGTGCCAAGACGAGGGCGGCTCTTGGACCTCTTCTTCGTCTTGACTTTTCTCCCTCCTGCCGGCGTACTCGCGGGCACGGCGATGTGGAGACGCAAGTCTTCTCTTTCTCATCTCTCGCCCACCTCGGGCCGCCTACTGGCTCAGCGAACGGGCTATTTGAGTTATCACCACTGTCACAGCCATGTCGCGACTGAAGAAGAATCCCAGTGGCGCACGGCCAACATGGCCGATCCGGCCATGTCTTTGCAAAAGCTTGACTTTCAATCAGATGTATGCTGCGTCCGATCAGGGCACCCCGGCTTTGACTCAACTTTTGACCAAGATAATGACAGGATCTGTGAGGCGCGCTTCGCTTTCCTCACCCACCCACTGGCGGCTTTTGTCTTTCCCACTTTTTTTTAAGGGAATCGTCCCTTATCCTTATTCGGAATGCCACAGTTCCGCTGTATCGATTCTTTTCTCCCATCTCTGCGGCCAACAGTCTGTCATCTCGCGGCAATGGTGAGGTTTCGTGGAAACAGCACTAGACATGGGGAACTGGCAGTTGTTTCGCTTGTTTGCCTTTCCTCCGTTACATGTAGCTTAACGGTCCTTCCCGTTGCGGGGAGTCTTGGCGTCTTGGAGGTATGCACTTGTATTTCCCCTTACTCGATCATTGTAAGATCTACTGTGCAGGTTAGCGCGGGGCCATTGAGATCATCTATAAGACAGGCCAGTATGACGAACTACCTCCTCAGCTCGCTACGGGTGCATTCTCAGCTGTCAACACGACTCAGCGCTTTACGATTCAGCTGTCTCGTAATATCCCCACTTACATGCGGCGGCGGCATGGCGGATGGGGCTTCCCTCCTTTGCCCCAAAGTCGCATGCAAGTCATTTTCAACGAAACGACTCGCCATGCGGAATGCTGCTTGGGACGAAGAAGCAGGCCTTTCTCTTTTACCCGTGAAACCTCTTACTTTCCTGCCCGCTCCTATGTCCATCCACTCAATTTCCCCGCGCCCCTCCAACTGCGACGAATCGGGAAGTGCTTGTGCCGGTGATGGGATCGTCCCAGGAGCAACGTCCGTCCATGGGACTTCCTCATTCCATCTTCCTTATCTGTCAGTATGTGAAGGCCAGGCCAGACTATTTTGTCGGACTGGTTCGTTGGAAAGAAGAGCTGGATTTGGGACGATGGCGACGAAACATTCCCAGTTCCATTCCACTTTGCCGACAAAGCGCGATCGTGACAGACGCGATGTATATCGCAAGCATCTGCAACTTGTCACCTTGTCGAGAAGATTGAATAAGACAGGAAAGCCGTTTTTCCCGCACTATCTGGCAGCCACTCATGCACAGCTGCGCTCTCATCAGATGAATCAGCTGTTACTCACTCTCAATAGTACAGAAGCCGCCAAGCAATGACCGTGCTTGAATTGCGTCCTGCAGATTCTTCCCAACCCTCTAGATGTCGGTTTCCTTGTTCATGTCTCATATCAGCTGTTACAGCTGAAGAAATAGCACGGCATCCGTGACCACTCGACTTCAATGTTCTTTGGGGCTGCTGTAAATCTCGGAATGGTTATTAACCCAGAGACTAGAACGAATAGACTTCTGCAGAGCTGGCTCATCAGCCTCAAGCGCCGATGATCGTGCATACTTGGCACAGCTTGGCCATGGCTTATCCTTAAACCCGTCGGCTGCAGCCCTTCATTCTTTACAGCCCCGCCTTTTCGTCGTCGGGGTTTGAATCGAGGGCTTTGAAGCTTGAATCTCGGCTGGCAAATCAAAGCTTGCATTCAGCTCCTCCCGTCGGCACCCTTTTGGAGCCCCATCGACGCAGCAAAACAGTGATCGTCGTGATGAAGCAGAATCTAATATTCAGTGGGGATGCACTGTTGATTTATTACACTTCCTAATCGGACTTGGCGCACATCTGCTTGTCATAGATACGACGTTCGACTCGATGAAACTGGACGCAAATCGCTACAAGTAAGTCACGAATAACGAGCACCCCAGCAATTGTGTGCTTCCGAGTCAAGTATGAAGAGAAGGGCACGTAGAAGGGAAGAATGAGCTTGGCAGTTTAGAGGTCTAGGACTACAGATAGGTGGATGCATGGTGGTCAATGTACGACTAGGCTCGATTGTCGATAATGACTTCTTCCGAAGGCCTGTCACAGACCAACTCTTGAAGGTAATACAGATGAACAAGGCTTTACTAAGACCGTGGCCCTAAGTATCTTAAGATCTCACCATAATGACATGACCAGATGAACTAGGCTCGCCATAGCAGTCGTCTTGTAGTGGCCTGGTCACTTCAGCAGAGACGCACCCGGCTTACTGCAATAATACGAGACAAAAGATCTATGGAATTAGAAACTGTTGCATGCAGGCCGCAACGTTAAACCAGGGTTCCACACTTTCGAGGTCAATACTCCCCGACTTTTAAGATTTGCCCCTGAAGCAAAAGCTAGTGCCTTCCCGCAAAGGCTGAGCAAATCAACGACAACCAATGGGTCGTATTTGAGACTGTGGAACGTGATGCAGAGAACTCGATGTCAATAGTTGACGTGTATTAGTCCGCAGCGGCCAGCCTCGCTGCTGCGCGTGGACGGCAGACCGGCACGGGGCGAAAGCATGCCGCAGCCCTGAGATGTTCTTGCACGATACGCATAGCTTGAATCAGGATTATGGGCATATGCTAGGCAATTCCAATTGATTAGAGCAAACCAATAGCAGTCATGAACGAACCATTTTCCGCTTCTGCTCCTCAACGAACCAGGAGTATAAATGAAGGTTTCGTAAAACCTACGTAAGGCTAGGCTGGCGTTACCTGCAAAACTTGTCACATGGTCTAATGGTCTCCATTGACGAGGGCTTGCCGTTCCACCCGCAACTTACGAACCGGGCGACAACTTGACGTCAGCTGAGCCTTCTGAGAATGTTGTTGGTCGTGGTGGCTTGACAGAAGACAGCTCCCATTGGTGGCCTGCCTGAATAAGAGTTGACTAGTGGGTTGATTGGGCTGACTATCAACTGCGACCCCAATGACGAGCAGGGGATCATCGCTCGATCCGTCCGAGGCGTGACTAACATTACATGGCTGTGCCTCTCGCGTCCGCTGCGCCATGCCGACCAACACTAGCAGAAATACCCTTAAAACATACCAATTTTCGAATAACTACCTCAGACAATCCCCGCGATCGAAGAGTGGCCAGTGTCATCCGCCTCCAACAGAACAAGCCAGCTACCTTAATACTTAGACTTGGAACGAGACTTCGATTCTCATCTGAATACATCAAATACTGTCAGCAAACTCAATCATCCTAGAACGCCAGATCGCTCTACCATTATCACAACTTTACCCGACATGGGGTTGTTTGGAAAATCAACACCAGCCGAGGGCGCCGGCTCTGATGAGCCCAAAAAGTCTCTCTATCAACGCTACCAAGACAAGAAGAGCGGCCGCGACACCCAAATTTCAGACGAGGATCTCAAGAGGTACACCGGCAAGACTAAGGATGAGATCAACGACTGGGCCAAAGACCGTCCTGGCGTCGCAGGGAACCGGGCTGCAGGGACACTCACGGCGGGACCCGCTTCCGGCTTTGGAGGCGTGGCGACAGCAGGTGGCTTTGGTGGATGGGGAACAGATGCTGGGTCGGATCCAAAGCATCCGCCGCCGCAGAAGGAGCGGAAGGAGATCGAGGACTCCGAGTAGTTGCATTAAGGGAGGGTCGTGATAGTTGCGAGAACGAGAAGTTATTCTTAGAAATGCCAAGCATCTTCAGTTCAAAGAAGAGATACGGGTTTACAACGAGAAGATTTGAAGGATCAGGGCGGTTTAAGACAAGCCTATCAACGGCCCGGGACGGCGGAAACATTCGTTCATCCGGAAAAGTTTTATGAGGTGTCTCATAAGATGATGTAGCCAAATTCTAATTGTCCTGTGTGGTTACAATGAACAAGCTATTGGGATTCTGCATGAAAGCTTCATGTATCTGTCGCCTCGTGCAGAGTTGAGGCAGCCTTCATCTTTTGAATCATCAGAGACGCCTTCCCAGACTCAACTTCGGCAACATGCGGTCATCTCAGCAATGACACGAGGCAACCTGTTGAATACGCATGGATCTATGGTCGATCAGGTCCGCTTTCTTATTGATTTCTCGGGGAGCCCCCAATCTCAAAGCCAAACATGAGGAGGCTATTCATGCGCAGCCTGCAGCCATCGGATATTTTATCCGCTTTCTTGGCAGGCACATATCACTTAACGCTTATTTACACATCGTTAGGGATCTGTTGTTCACATAATCGGAGTACTGCTCTCAATTTCCCAGCTGGTGTCTTCGAGGAAAGTGCTACGTGCCAGTCAACCCCAAATTAACTCAAGACTTGACTTAAATTAAGAGGAAAAACTTACATCTACTAGCCTAATGTATGACGTTGACTCGTAAACGAAGTTCGGTGTGGTGTAGAAACCTGGCAGTGAAACACAATGGATAGAAGGGCTGAACCGGACATTTGTCCGTCAAATTGTCTTTCTGATCGTCAATTTACCTCACACTTTCGATCATTCTGGCCCATGAGCGATTTGATATGCCGCGGTATAATTTCGTTCCCGTAGACATAGCATCATGTTTATTCGATGACCAAGCCATCAGAAACGAGTAGATATTTGAGTCTGGGCAGCACCTAAGTCGATTATCTCGCTGGAAGATAAGTGATGTTTGGCCTTATGATTCATAGCACTAAGAGACTAATATGATCTAATATGCAAAAACAAAAAAAGAAAAAAAAAAACGGTCCAGAATGTTCTGGCGCATAAGTCACACCCTAGTGAATTGACTTGATTCAATTTTGTGGAATTGTATTCTTGTTGAACTTTTGATATAGTACTGGCTATTAGGTAGACGCGCGTGGAGGATTCTCCAACCGTCATCGGAGATGCAAAAGACATCGGAAGTGACAACCAATCACACATGGCTCCAGTCACTAATCTCTGCGTCTCTAAGGAAAGTCAGCTCGCATCTTGAGAATGCCGTCTATCATAGAACTGCCAGAAGCCCAGCCAGCGTAAGTCTCGGCAGAACTCGTGACACTGATGGAGAGGGCACCCCAGATCCATCGGTTTCCATTGCCATCGAGTTCCCAGTGAGGGCCACCGGACTGGCCTCCCATGGTATCTGTGTCAGTGTAGAAGGGGCCAGTTGAGTCGCAGTCAAAGGTTCTCTTGGAGTGAACCGTGATGTCGGTCTGTCGGTAGGGACGGTTACCACCGTCCTTGTCACCAGGGTAGCCCATGTGGAAGAACTGAGGCTTGTCAAACATGTTGCGGTCAGGCACCTTCGCTCCGAAATAACCGAGTTGATCACCGAGGCGCTGGTCGAGAGCATAGACTACCCAGTCACCCTTGGTTTCACAAGGGGAGAAGGGTTCTTGGCCATAGGTGAAGAGACCGTTGGTGATTTGGGCAGAGCCAAAGCGGGCTCCATTGTCGAAGCCGGGGTAGAAAGATCCCGGTATAGGAGGATCGGGGTTGCAGTGCTTGGCAGAGAGGATGTGACGAGGGCCGATTAAGGCAGCGGAACAGAAGACTCCGTTAGACCACTGAAGCTTTCCGACGGAGTGGAAAGGGTAATTGGGGTCAGTCCAGAGGTGACGGTTATCTACGCCGACGATGAAGCGCTTGGTGACCTCCTCGAGGGCGGCACCAGAAGGTGTGAAAGGAGATGCCTCGGTAATATTGCCGGTGATTTCCGCGGCGTCAACAATAGCAATCTTGGGAACTGGAGCATCGGCTGGAACACGGCGAGCAGCAGCGGCGTCGAAGCCGATTGGGTGATTGATTTCTGCTTGCTCGGTTTGCCTAGTGTCTAGAGGAGCTGCTGGGCTAGCTTGGATGGCAGAGCAGAAGGTGAGGACGGCTGCAGCCGCAGACTTTGTGAAGTGAACCATGTTGGAATAAATTGATTTCGCAGGTGCAGACTCTGATTCCGACAAGTCGAAGCTGTTGATGGACTGGTGCTAGTCAAGACATGACAGGTATCTGCTCTTTTATAGAGTTCTCATGAACCGTAGCAGCGAGCTTGGAGTTCTAGGCAAGCGATTGCATGTTTCTCGTAAGGTGCACGTAAATGCTAGCTTCCGAACAGGGAATATTCGAAGGCTACAGCCAAGACGTAATCGGTAGCCCGTTGCGATATTCCAAGTCTACTGTGCCGCTTTCAAGCAATGCCAATGCTGCAATCGAGCCTAGATTGAGCTCTGAATGAGGCTACGTCTTTCGAAGATCCATGAATAAGAAGACTGGTTCTAGCGCATCTTATGCCAAGCTCGTTCAAAGTAATCTAACATCTGATTAGGCTGTCAAATATGGGACTTTGGATCAATAATGAGACCCTAAATGCTTTCCCAGCTGAGGATGATGATCCTTCGGGATTATCCGCTCACGGTATGCACCAATTCTTTCCTTAGGGTCCATGAAGCGGGGAAGGTGGTACAGTCAAACTAGGATTGACATCCAATGGCCTGATTTATGCGGTGAGATTACGTTCTCGTTACTCGGCTCTCATTTCACGGAAAGGCGAGTTTCGCATGTTGATTTAGGACTGTGTCTCAATGAATCAACTACACAACATAGAACCTACATTCATCACCAGTCTTGCGTTCATCATGAAGATGGCCCTTCCCTAATGAGCATCTTTCACTAAACTGCCACCCGAGACCAGAAATTATGTTACCGGGGCTTACTTGCGGATATGCTATCGAATCCTGTTCGGGTTCCATGGTAGGGCAAGTCTGACAAAGATTGAACATGCAAATCCGATTGGGTGCGGTTCACTTATATGATAATAATACATCTTGACAAGCATGAGATTCACATGGCACGATTCTACTTATCATAGAAGGCATGAGTGCAACTTTGATTCAAGGCTTCGGAAGGATCACGTAGAAATGAAAGTTCGGACGTCACCTGCCTTTTTGAGAAGCAGCGTTGTAACCGCTGATGGTTGTCTTCGCAGACCTCTACTAAGCTGACAATCATTCAACCTGGTTAACGAAACTGGCCCATGGAAAGCGAGAGCCAAGAGGCAGGGTAGCTCTCGAAATTCCTTTCGCCCCCTCTCTGAGTGGAATCTCTCGGTTGCCAGTACCTTACCTTGAAGTTGTTTGTGCTGACTGCATGTTAGATAAGTGAGATTCGTTCAAGTGAGCCAATTATCGCAGTAGTTAGTCAAGGGGCAAGCCTTCTAGTCACTTGCTGCCTCGAACTAAAGTCTTGGCCGAGTCCTTCAAGAACCAACATTCGATCCCAGCCTGTGTGTGATTTCGAAGGTCTGCGACTGCGACTGCAGTCTGCTTCACTGACTTGCGAAACTTGAGAGGCTTCACGACAATATGACTTATAATTGCTATATCTTATGCCCTATTCGATTCGTGCATTTAACGTCAGATTAAGGATGCGGGGGTTTAAAAGCGGTTTCTCAGTCTGTCTGCTAACACTTTACAGACTGGAGCTTTTACCTTTTCGTATTAAACAACAGTAGCTTCAGCTCTTTTCTTATGACGGATTGCAGATGACTACATGTGAAGTTACTTTCCTTGTAACTCACGCTGAAGAAGCTGTCATCATGTTTCATGTCAAACTGCCGTAAAGTCGAATCTCAATCAAGTCAAATATGGACATTACTGCCCCGCACCAACTTCCACTTTACCCTGTCGCGCCACGATGGTAGTGAACTATTTCCAAAGCTTTCTTACGGTCTGAATCGTTTGACAAGACTGACTCAGTGCTCTCACTACTCTTCTGACGGTCACTTTTAAATTCATTGGCTTAGATGACTTCAACGCCAGTGGCCAACTGAAAATCGTCGTGCTCATTCTCCGTGAAGTATCACAGACATTGGTAGCGTCACACGTTCAGATTTCACTCATATTTGAATAAAACAAAGCTTCATATGTATTCGCGGTTACGGCTTGACAGGAGGCCCCTGAGATGCTGCGATACATGCAACAGATGGCGGAAACCGGCGGGCGAAAGTTAGGGCCCAAGGCTTCAGATGTCGCCCCAAGCTCCGACCTCATTTTAGCCTACTTTTTGACCTTCAAAGGAGTTCCCTACTCGAATCTCATCAAAGCATCGAGGCATTGATTTTGTAAGTCGATGTTTTACAGTAACCCGTTTAAAGATGAAGATGCTATCTTGGGCTCTCGCTGCTATCTTTAGAGGCTTTGGGTCTTTGTCATCTTTCCAATGCTACAGTTATCCGAACATAGTTAAAGACAAATTGTGAATGGAATCAGGTGTTATCTATTTACAAACACGGAGCCTGGTCAAATACCAGCTAATCGACGCTTAGCTTCTAGTAGAGATTAGCCTGCTCACGCGTATGTGTTGGTATCCCTATTACAGGTTAATTGGTTCGAACCGTGGGTTGACGAAGAGATCAATTGAACTATATGAATTTCTGCGTAGGTGTAAAAAGGAGGTTCTAACCGTAGATTGGGTAGGCTGCGATAATCGGAAGTAGGGGCCGTAATTGGCCCCTGCGCGGTCGGCCGTATGCCGAGGTCGAATTGGACTTCCAATCCGACAGTATGACACTTCGAGGAAACCGAGTGTTTATAGAAATGACTTCAGAGTTGCCTTCATCGCTCTTGATACAAAGGTGAGTTCCATTTCTCCTCCAGGATTCATTAATGAGAGGGTGGTAACGCTGACACTTGATCGGCTTTTGGAATTGATGAGTAAGTCCAATAATGTAGCTTGTTCAAGGACATCAACTTAACAACTTTCAACAACAATCCGAGACCAAGTCATGTAAGCCAATTAATTTACAGGGAAAGAAAGTAAATGTGGCGATTTCAAGCCACGTCGTTCATCTCAAAAGGAGCGATTCTTTATGAGTCCGAACGGCTTTTTTGGTCAGTGCGCGAAGTGTCAATCCATCGACTGATGTGCCTTTTCGCGGATGCCTGGCTAATGCGACCCGTCAGCGTGAGTGCGCCGTAAATAGGCAGAAAAGGATTCGGGTCACAGTAGGCATCCGTCTGACCTTGAGGCAGGATTACCTCGCTGCTGGACAGCCCAGTGCAAGAAAGTTTGGAGATTATAGAGGACGTTCCTTATTACAGGTCCTATTGGGGTACAGGATGCGACAACTCATACCCACCCTTGACAGAGACATTGGTAGATGGTAATACTGCGCCGCTGACGCGGCAGGGATAATAATACATAAAGCGTAGTTTCCAGATCTGATTCACTTTCAGATTCATTAGGGACATCAAGAACAGACGCCTGCTCATTTTCCATGGCTTATGAGAGTCTAGCGCATTATATGCTGTGAGTCCCTCGCAACGATTTGGAAGCGGATGAGGGTATGAGATGGATCACCTTGAGAGCCAGAACCTTGCCCTGCTTTGTCTCACCGCGGCACGGTGATGTATAAGAGTCGATGCATGATGCAATAAGACTTTTAACGATAGTAACTAGTCTCATTGGTTCCTCTAAATTTGCAAGACTTTCCACTTGAGAAGAAAAGGGGGGTTGTGATCAGCGGTGAGGTGCAGCTACGTTCGAGAAGTGAGAGATGAGTGGGGTGATAAACAAGCGTGTGAGGTAAGATGACCGTAACGAATGCGGTAGCGATCTGAAACAGATAGTAGATTGCCTGCCTTGTAATGGCCAGAGAGTATGCCAGAAAACCACACATTCTGTGAGCGTTCAGTGCATCGAAGATTTGGAGGTACAGGGCTGGACTGGGCTGAAGGTCTGAACAACAAGGCCGTTCTCAATGAACTGATGCCAATAGATGGCAGCACGGCGAGGGTGCGCACGGGGCTTTCCACCCTAACGGATCAGAATAAGCAATGGCAGTAGCGCTGGAAATGTTCCATGTTCCTCAGAAATGGCCTCACATTTTGCCCGGGAAGAGAGGTCTGGTCTCAGCTGCAAGGCACAGCAAGCTTTGTTCCTGCAGTCAGCTTAATCCCCTGTCGTTGCCAAGTGGTGATGGGCCGTTCCCCCCTTGGCAAGTTGGCAACAGGCCAGAGTCACTTGTCTAGATGAGAAGGCGGGTTCGGAGAAGCGTGAAGCAGTAAACGCGGGGGAGTGCGGCCGGCGCATTGTCAATTTGCGCTGTTTTCCTACGGCAGGTTTTTGCCGGAGCAACAGTGCAAAGTCCATGTGTTGTCGGTCCTGCCCCGACTTGCTCTTGGGAGCACACGTGCGTTGATCGCTGGTGGCTGGAAGAAGTTGGGTATGGCCCATGCCAACTGCACACGCTGAGCAGTGAGAATAGAGGATGGGAAGAGGCGACAATTGTCGATGCAGTTCCCTTTCCTCAGTGGTAAGGCTGATGAAACCAATCATATCCATGGCAATGCTACGCTGCTTTGTACGGGCTGAGAGCCTAGTGTCTTGCCCTTGCCTGGGAGGTAAGACCCCACCCCACACGACGGATCACCCCCTACGACAGATCACCCAATTCGGCCACATTCAGCCAAAACCGCTATTTTATATATACATAACTAGTTATAAAATAAATATTTTAAAAAATACAGT